>NW_008660130.1:24724-47035 GCF_000695815.1 Acanthisitta chloris
AGAGACAAAAGATACAGCCACAATACAAATGCAGAGGGTACACAACCACAGTCATATCCAGTGACACAGGAAGTCACTGAATAGCTCTAATTAGGGAACAATCCTTGGGACAAGATAGTGGGAACAACCCTTTAGTCATCAGACAAATCCATAGCAGAGATGATCTGGACTAAGCAGGGAGAACGAAACTTTCTGGACACTGCTGTACATGATAGGAAGAATTCTTCCACTATGGCTTCTTCCCCTTTCTGGGGCATTTTAAGGCTACCAAAGCCCAAGTAATTGTACAGGACACATTGTGTACCTTATTAGTTCAGGGTTTGATAACAGCTGAGCAATAGATCTTATTTCTTTGTAGAGAAACCTCTAAATAAGTATATGTCCCATGCATCAGTCCAAAAATAGCAGGCCACAAATCCCTAGAGCAAGTTAACATTTTCACCTTCAGAAGTGACAGGCTCAGTCCCTCTAAAGAGAAAATGAGGGTGGATGTTACACTGCTATCTTTACTTAATATTTACTCTTAAAATAATTTCTGGTTTTGAGTTTAGGTGTTTCTCTAAAACATCTGGGCATGCAACATCCTTAACAGTTAGACAAGCACTGTTATAGCAATGAGGGCAGAGATCTCATTACCTTTTCCATGTCCCATTTGAAATCAGAAGGTGGAGTTCACAGCAGTCTTCATTTGTGGCAACAAATATCAATCTGTAATGCAAAGGCACTTGGATTTCTTCACTTGACAAGTCTGGAGAGAACTGGTGCTGTAAAAAAATAATAAAAAAGAAGCCATTAATTTTTATGCAAATAAAGCATAGCAAAGACTATCTGGAGTTGCCACCTGCTGCACAGCTTCTTCACACAGATGTAGTAGATACATGGGGGTAATGTAACTCATCTCTTGGTGTTTGATGGTTATTAGTCTACTCAGTTTTCCAAAAGTCATTGCAAATTTGGGGCACTTTAAAAGTTGCAGTAATAATTTTCTTTTTCTATCCATTATGTGGATACTACTGAAAGCCAAAGGAGGAGAAGACATGATCGAGAGCACACTAAGTATAATAAACCCCAGGAGTCCAATGACAAGCTCTATTTTATTTTGCATATTTTCATTTTTAACTGTGCCTTTTTAATATTCTTCCTCCTCTATGTTGTAAAATATGAGGGGCCAGAGGCTCCCTCACCATGAAAAAAGCAAGTTCATTGTAACTAGATTGCTGATCTCTTCATCATTATTTTTATGGGCCTTGGGAAATTGCAAGGAGATAAAATTGTGGAAAAATAAAATAACTGCCTTCCTTGCTCTCTGTGCAACTGCTGATCCTCTAGAAACAAAGGCACAATTTGCTGCCTATGTCCTCCTGTTCCCCAGCTACTTACAGACCTCCAGGTGTGAATCCCTGGGCTAAAATGCAGACAACTGTCAAGCTTCTAAGTGTGGAGGGTGTTTTTAATGCAAGTCTTACATCAGGAGAAGTAAGACCTTGAGGCATAAATACATCATTCTTTTTCACATAATTTAAGCTAGCTGGATATTTCTTAGTGCTCAGTAAATATAAATGTATTTTGCCTCAGATCCAGAACATGCTGCAAAGAAGTACTACAGAATCACAGAATATTCAGAGTCAGAAGGGACCCATGAGGATCATCGAGTCCAACTCTTGACCCTGCACAGGTCATCCCTGAGAATCACACCATGTGCCTGGCATCATTGTCTGTATCGTTCTGTTTAGCAAGTATTGTTCTGCTTAAGATGAAAACCTACCATGGATTTCAAAGTCTTACTTAGACAGATAGTCTGCTTAACTGGCAGAATTTACAAGGAACCTAGGTACTTTTCCACCTTGTCATGTACAAGTTTTCTAATTGTCCGGTTGCAGAGGTTATCATCAATTCAACCCCAAGTTCGACATACTACAGAAAGGTTGTACTCATTGAGTTGCCTGTGGCTGTGTGAGGTGATGGAAGTGGTGATGGAATCAGGAGGAGAAGAGCACTGGCCCTATGCTCCATGCCTGGCTTATTAACCTCTCACTGTGTACCTCTATCCCTCTGCCTACGCACCCCAGCCAGCCTTAGCACCAAAAATGACTCACTTGAGCTAAACAGGTCAGAATGCAACAAGACATATCCCAGGCTAAAACCAGTTACAGATACATCTGTGGTCACTAGCTATATCTGCAGTTCATGAACCTTAGTTAACCATTGGGCCTTAGAAATAGCAGGTGTTTTAAAGCTAATGTGACAGCTATGGACAAGCATGAACAACACTGCATGAATTCTTAAAAGAAATGAACAGTATTAACACATCATAAACACAAATGCGACCAAGTCCTCTAATCTGTGTTGACTTCATCTGCTTTTTCACTAACATGACAGGGATTCATTTATTGTGCCATAGGGACTCCAACAACTGGAACAGGCATGGGGGGTGAATAGATGTTAGGGCCTGCACTACAGTCCAGACAATGTCTCCTGGAGGTAAATGAAGTGAATACCATGTCGCTTTTCCTTTCTTATGTCCACAAACTCCTCCTAATGAAAATGTTGAACTTCACTGTCTTACAATCAGTATATCTGAAGCCACTGCACTGCTGATTATATGAGTGTGAAAGGGTATTTTGGGAAGTCTGGTGAGTTTAGTCAGAGGGAGAAATATGCTGAAATAAATTTTAAAAACCTACTCTTTTGTTCTTCAGGGCTAGTTTTTCCATGTGCATATTTCTATATAATAAATATCTCAGAAAAACATCCTTTATATTTCCCTCTTATCAGAATAATTCCCTTTGGCCCTCACAGAAAACAGTGCTGGAAACTGTGTTCAGAGCCTGATCACACTTTCTATCCCTTTTATACTCTTTTAATTAGCAAAAGTAGGATTGTAGATGCCTTAGGAGTTGGATTCTGCTTATTCTCACTGATTTCTGAGCCATATTATTGTATCATCTACTGATCCTGAGGACACCCTGTACTATGCACTGCACAGCCTATACCACAGTCCCTTTCCAAGGGATGGCAATCCTTTCCTCTTGGAAGTCACTCACTGCAGCAAGTCACAGATCCTCCCCATGACAAGCTAAATGGACAGATGATCCAAAATAGGACTATACTACCCAAGCACATTTTTTGCTTAGGCAAAAATACATTAACATCTTTCCCGGATCCATCCAGTGCCATCCTTTCTGTCATATGTTTTTTTCACACACATTTTTAACTGTCAGCCTGTGTGCATATTGACAGGCCCTGATGCAAACCTCTTCATTTAGAATCAGACAGAAAGTAGTTTTCCTCAAAGAAATCTCAGATGTTTTTCTCTTTAATGCCCATCTTAGGAGCTGCTTCAGAGAAGGTTTTCATAGATAGATTTGGAGATTGATGAATTAATCTCTGAACTAGTCAGCAGACAGACATTTCTCCTTGCCAATTGAATTATATAGCCATCTCCTTATTTTTTCATTTTTCATGCAGCATTTCAGGATAATCAGTTCTATTTGTTTTTTCATTTGTGGTTGTTTTTTTTTAATGACAGTTTGTACAGAATTCTCTAAGTCCTGTTTCTGTCTTAGTGAAATATTGAGCAGGTGCAGATGTGGCCCATCTGTGAAATGGCAGTTTATATTGGGCAGACAGGGAGGAAGAGAAGAAAAACAGTACTACTTGCCTTCTTTCTAGGAGGAGGAGATAGAATAAAGAAGTGGAAAGTTACTGTTGTAGCTGGGACTGGAAGTCATGGATTTGGGCATGCGTGTGATAGTCATGTGATAGTCATGATTTTGACAAAAATGTCAAAACTTTGCTATTCTAAGTAATCCTGCAGAGTGACAAAGAAATGGTGTATTGCAAACTGTATTGAAAACTCAGTTATTTTTAGTTATCACAGAGAGTGGCTGTGCAGGCGGCTGAGCTCCCAAATAACCATGTGCATTCAGGGAACTGCTTCTCCTTTTTGTGACAGCACAAAACCAGAAATGTGCAGCAATGGCAGCTAAGGATAAAAGTGTTCACTAGTGGTAAGAGGCCAAATGCTCCTGCTGTGGCCCTTTTCAGGAAGGATATAGACAAAATCTGCAGCTCATCATTCCCAGCAGGATGATATATGCGTATTTTATCCCACAAGATACATTGAAGTTGGCTCAGTGCTTTGCTCATCTGCAACTGCTGCATCTGTTTATGATGTGAAGAAGTACAATGGCACTCCAGCAGATGGGTCTAAGCATGCCCATGCCAGAAAATCAGCATATGAAACAAGTTTGAATAAGGAAACTAGATAAATTGAAGGCAAATACAAACCTCTTGGTTGTTCAATCAGCTTTGAAAGCAAAAAGCTGCAGTGTAAGATGTCCTGAGGTACCTAATGGAATTCAGCTGATTCCAGCACATTCAAGGTGCTCTGTAGGACAGAAAGATCCTGTTGATAAATTCCTCAGATAAACTTAGTTTTTAACTTTGGTGGTGTCCAGTTAATTTAAACATGCAACATCTGTGTAACTTAGGCAATTCCATAAACTTTTAGCAAACACTGGCTGCTGTTTTGTTTTTTGACTTGGCTCTTTGCATCTGTCCCTGGTTGCCAGAATAAATGAACCTTGAGGCAAAAACCTCTTAAAAATTTACCTTAAGAGGGAGATTAAGTACTTAGGTGGGCTCTCTGAAGAATCTAAAACCATCTGAAGACTGTCACTCAGAAAGGAATAAACAACTTACCCAGCTACAGAAAATAATTTTAGCTGTCACAAATTTGTCTTCCTTTCTTTTACAAAAAGAAGAGTGCTTTTTCATAATTTTCTATGATAAAAATATTTCTCATCCCAAAAAACCTTTCACTAAGCTGTAGATTTTGCCTGAAAAGGCACATACATATATGTGTGTATATATATATAATTTCTGCTGATTATACTCAAATTTTAATTTAATACAGAAATCTTCTGTAATGTATTAGCCGGTTAACTTCTATTAGTTGAAAAATGTTTTATAGTGGAAATAAGTATATATTACATATACCACTGGGGGTGCTGGTAGATGAAAAATTGGACATGAGCTGGCAATGTGCAAACCAAAAGTATTTTGGGATGCATCAAAAGCAGCATGACCAGAAGGCTGAGGGAGGTGATTCTGCCCCTCTACTCTGCTCTGGTGAGAGCACACCTGGAGTACTGTGTCCAGCTTGGGGATCCTCAGCACAGGACTGACATGGCCCTATAGAAATGAGTCCAGAGGAGGGACCCAAAGATGATGAGAGGGCTGGAGCACCTCTCCTATGAACAAGCTGAGAGAGCTGAGGTTGTTCAACCTAGAGAAAGTTCCAGAAAGACCTTATAGCAGCCTTCCAGTACCTATAGGAAAGCTGCAAAGGGACATTTGATAAGGGCATGTAGTGATAGGACAAGGGGTAATGGCTTTAAACTCACTGGTTTTCACAACGCGGGTGCTAAAACATTGGAACAGGTTGTCCAGGGACATGGTGGATGCCTCATCCCTGGAAATGTTCAGGGTCAGGTTGAATGGGGCTTTGAGAAACCTGGTCTAGTTGAAGATGTCCCTGCTTATTGTGGGGGGATTGGGACTAGATGACCTCACAACTCAAATTATTCTATGATTCTATATAATCTCCTTTAAAAAAAACCCACAAAACAAACAAACAAAAAACCCCCCAAAACCCCCTAAAATTCTAACTGGATGAATTAAAAAGGGCAGTTGGAACTACCCTCAATTCCCTTTTGCAATGACAGTAAGGTGTGCATTTGAATACCACATCACAAGTCTGAAGGTTTTCAGGAAAGATGGCAAAAATGTTCTCTTGGCATCGATGGCAGTCCATATAAATCATGTCTCATATCTGACTTTAATAAAAGAATTTCATTACCAATTAATCTTTTTAAGGAACCACTCCATTTTTTTTGTCAGTGAATTACCTATTACTCACTTGAAGTCATTACATTTTTCAGGGAAAATCTATTTATAAGTACTCATGAAGCAAACTAAGTGAAAATTTAATTAAATAGAGACCAGAATAAATAAATGACAGATGCTTTCTCCATAGGTTAAGCACACTAAGCAGGCAATGCTTCTCACACAGCTTTTCCAAACAGTTCCGTATTACCATTTTGCCCTGGACATTGACTATCGAAACCATGTCAGCCTCTGAGAAAAAGTAGTATTTAGGTCCTGCTTGGGGGCAAGAGGAGTGCCCACGTGTACTGTGGGCAGCGCTGGCCCCTGGCCATTGTAGAGGGTTTTTTTCAAGGAGTCCTTTGCCAGTCTCAGCCAGTGCCAGTGGGGGTATTGGCCTTGGTACTGGCTCACACAAGTCATTTTACAATTTCTTGCATGCAATGTTAAAAGCCTCCTGCACTCAGTTTTCCTCTGGTTGTCCTCTGCTCAAAATAATTTTAAATGCCAGAGACCCTTGAGAAAGACTAGGGAAAAGAAACCTCTTCATCTAGCCCTGGGAGCAGCCTTGCCATGGCTGACAGAGTCTGCACCGGGTGGCACACTGGGGTTGCATGGTCCCCAGGAGAGCAAGCAAGTTAAGGAGATGTGGGCTGGGAGTGATGGATTCAAGGCTGGCCTCTGCCATGCCAAGCTGGTCAGCTACAGTCCTGCCTGCCCACCTCTCAGCTTTGGCAGTGTAAGGACTGGGTTTTAGAATTTTCTAGAATATATTCTAAAAATAAATAGTGTAAATGCAAAATTGTGACTAATTAATATGATAACCTATTAATATGCTTACTTAATTAATATATTAACTAATACATTTCCTACTTTCAGCATCTGTCTTTATTTGCTGCATTTCCCAAAATTTTCATTGCCTGTACACATTGCCTGAACACTTAAATAAGTAACAAAGGCTATTTCTAACAGGGTTTACTTTTTCAAACCAGCTAGCAGCAAAGCCTGTCACTGCCTTCCTCAACCTGCTGCTTTTCAGGGGTGCTAAGCCATGACAGCACCTACTAACTTCAGGCCTAAATGTGTCAGTGTTGTCTGACGTGCTGTACATATCTCTCAAATGTTTGGTGAGAAAAACTTTTCCATAAATGACATAGTGATGCTGTCTCATCAGCTACTTACTCCAAAACTGAGTGTTGAGTCCATGTACACCACGTTTGCTGCTGCTGCAGTGGCACCAATGGTGTAATGTCACCTCACTCCAGAGTAAGTGAATTTCTAAACAGTGTCCCTTCTGATGTTTGTATATGTGTATAATAATTAGGCAGAAACAATTTTAACATGTTCAAAATGGCACTGCCATCTAGAATTCCCTATGTCTTCAGTTGGTCTATTACTTTGTGCTTCTTATAAACTTATGCTGAACAATTTGCTTCTTCTCCAGTTAATCCATCATGAATTGTCTCAGACTAGAGTTGAACAATATTTGTGGCTTTCCTCTCCACCTCAGATTCCTCCTGCTTAGCACCATATTTCCAATATACAGCCCATGGGATAGTGCTGTGTGTCCTGCACTCCCTCCTCAGCACACAACACACTCACTGCACCTGCTTCTGCTCCTGGCAGAGGCTAAGGCTACCATCACACAGTAAAATCAAAGTGGAGCCCATCAAGCACAACAGGGACAGTGGTGCCCAGATGCAGCCAGCTGAAACCCTCCCAAAACACCAGTACTTATTGATTGACTCTAAACATGACAAGATATCTTAAGGCATGGGGGAAAATAAAGGTTTAGAGACAGAACCTGAGCCTGTGTGTGCTCAGGATCCTCAAGCATTTAGAAGAAAGCCAGCCTCTGATGTTAATGTACAGAGATCTTAGGAACAGAGACCAATTTCAGAATCCCTATGGAAAAAAAACCAACAAACCAGCTGGAGGTTTAAAAGTAGGCTATTAATTGTCAAATGTGTCAGTAGTGAAAAATGAGCAGGTAGACCCAACAATCTCTTCACTTTGCCAAAGCAACCTCTGACTTTCCTGCAATGCCTAGGGATTGCTTCGAAGCACAGACGTCTCTAAAAAAATGCAAATTACCCTGTGACCAATAAACATCATCTTGTTTCAGGAAGATCTTGTTCTGCACTTTGCAGTAGCAAGCTTATCAGTGGATCAAATGTTTAGGCTTTGGGGGTTAGAAGAAAGGTTGACTGTTTGAAGATTTCTCTTGCTCAGAGTGAATGTCAGAAGAACATGTTCTGCTTTTCATTCTGAGCTTGTTCAGAGCACCCACTAAGTGAAAAATAAAATCTTCCACTGTGAAAAACATACACTTGTCATTGCTGAATTAGAAGCTGGCAACAACACCACTAGCAGATGTTTGGGGGGTTTAAAATGCCATTTTGTCTGACTAATTTGCTACCTGAAAAAATGTGAACATGAAATTTTCTGGACTAAAAAGCCTCCACCCATTCCAATACTAAACAGAGGTGTTGGCATATCTTCTTCAGTGGAATAACATTCTTTTACAGATCATAGGCATAAATGTCATTGTAAAGGTTTAATGAGGATGAGGACAAGCATATCAAAATCAAAACATGCTTGAATTATTGCTCACTTAACAAAGAGTAAATATGTAGACTTAGGAATGTAAGTCAACAGCTGCAGTGAAATAACTTTGAATTTATATTAATAGAGACATGGTAGAACTGAAGTCTAAATTTTCTGTTAGTTATTTGGGCTTTTTATCTTGATTTGTCTTCATTATACTAAATAAATTACTATCAGAAATCCACACATCAGTAGCATCACATAAAGACTACAAAAGCCAACTTACTGTATCTAAATTGGTAGTGCCATTGGACTGATCATATAACATGCAAATATGCATGTCCACTTAGTATTTCCTTTTTCAGAGAAGTAGAAAAACAAAACAGGATGATCTTTTGTGAAATGTGCTAGTGACATCAGATACTTACAGGTCTGGAAGTCAAATGCTGAAAGAAATGAGGAAAACATGAGGATCTGAGTAAAGGTAGAAAGACCATTCCTGTCTACATCATACTGATCCTTTGAACAATGACATGAATTGCTTTCTTCTCCCCTTGTTCCCATTCTCCCCTTTTCCCATCATCGCATTTCTGCCCAGCTGAGGTGTCTCAGCTAACACAATCCCAGACTTTGCCCTAAGTGAACTTCTGTGCCATCAGTGAGGTTATCGAAGCCACAGATTTTGTATCACCATCACAAAGACCCAATGGCCTCTCTCCTTTCCTGTAAGCAAACATGGCTTATTCAAGCCATGCAGATTCAGGGAAGGACACATTTCTGCATCATGTAAAAGTGCTCTTGGCTATCCAATACACCTTCTCCAACTGTTTGGGTTTTTTTTTCCCAGTGCTTTGCAATACTGACAAGACCTTCCCATCTGGCTTCTGCCTGACCTCAATATCCCACATTGTGCTAGGGGGTTGTGCCTTGCTATGGGTAAAAAATGTATTGTTTTTCCACTTGGGATTTATCATCTACTAGAAGGTGGTGACAGTTAAGACAGATATTCTGTGGGAATTTTTTTTTCTTGCTTTAACATAAGAGGCTAGCATGACATTTTGTGGGTTGGCTTACATTGCTTTTTCACAACTATTAGAAAATCACCTTGCTCCAACAAATAAGGTAGTGTTTACTTATTCCCATTTTAAAATTCCATGCTGCAGGATGTCAGTGAGTACTCTAAATGCCCTTGACAAGAATTTAAAAGCACAATAAAAAAATGTTCCATCCAAACAAAACAGCAGCAGCAGAACTTTTTCATAGCTGTTCAAACCTTCAGCTAGATTAATTCCACTCTCTTAGGCATTCTTCAGCCTTTCACTGTATCACCCCATCAAGCTGCTCAATAATTTCTGAGCACAAGTTTTGTTTTCTCCCTATCTTATGAGGTAATAATTTAAAATTCTTCAAGGAAAAAGAGAGATCTTTGCTCTGCAAGGAGAGTTTGAGCACGATCAGGCACTCAGTCACAGTGGCAGGGGATGTTATCAAGGCCCCAGGCATGTCTTGCATCACTGGTTAAATTCATCTTTTGGTTTTACAGCCTCCAAATCTCCTCCAGCTCTTCAGACAATGATAATCATTTTGACACATGATTACAAGGACTTGTTTTTACCTTGAGTAAAAGAGATCTCCAGTTTGAATGGGATCTTTTAGCTACTTAGATCTGTTTTCTAAACTGACATTGGAATTATTTACCAAATCAAGGTAGGGTCTCTGAGCAGGATTCACTTGCCAGACATGGATGTGTAGCACCATTTTAGGTGCTTTAGGGTGCTACATCTGGTTCTAGACACTTGGGGTTTTGCTGTCACATCTGCTATTTGGTATCTAAACCAGCACTAGAAGATGTCTAACATCATCTTAAAGATATTTGAACATCACTGTAAAGTTACGTTAACTCTGTATCTCTGTATGGTTGTTGTCTTTCTTCTGCTCTGCTTAGTATTGATCCATTTGATTTTCAGCATGCCTCTCTGTGAAGGGTAAAATGTGGTTAGAGGTCTTCAGTGAAACTCTAACTGGAGAATGGTCACGATTTCCTTCCTTATAAAATATTTTCTCCTTAACAGCATCAAAACATCCTTTCCTTAAAGAAATGAATCGTTATTAAACATCATAAAACATCATAAAATCTATTTAAAATAACTTTCTAAGTGTCTAAGAGGCTTGAAAGAATCATAGTTTACCATCTACCTATGATGAACATTCTGGTAGGTTTCTACATAAAGTTATTGTCCGAAACCTCAATTATTCCTGCAAATTGTTGACATGTCATTATTCTAAAGAAACACAGTCTAAAATGAAGAATTCAAGGACAGTGGCTTAATTTTATATTGCAGTTTTTTTCAGCTTGCAATTTTAGAAATAAATTCATAGAATTTATAAAGACTAAGCACATCAGCAACAAGTCTTCAAACAATACTCAGATAAACTCATGGCCTCAAGATCAGCTTTACTTTGCAGCATTTTTCCACAACAGCAAATGAATTTATTCTCAGAAGAAAAATGGATAGATATTACACAGAGTAGACTGGCAAAAGAGTAAATGGAACTACTTGCCTACATCTACTTTCTAGTTATTAAGCATTATTTGTAAAGCTAAATTCAACACCTGAAAGTAAGGCTATTTTCTCCAGTAACTGGTGATAGACTAGGCCCTGGAGACAGAAGTTAAATCAGGCTGCTGTTTTGCTGCAGCCAAAGTTACAAACAGCATGTATTGGAATGAGCAGGCATTTGGCATTACCTCTGGACTAGTAGAAAATGAAGTGTTTGCATTTCTAAGAATGCATAAATCACCCTGCAATACCTGCATGAAAATGCATGCAGGGTTAAATGAACACCAATATTTATGATGTAACATTATCTATAACAAACTACATTCATAATTCACACTTCCCAAGAATAATTTTAAACATTTTCTTACATATTCTTGGCCAAAACAATCTTCAAGATGCTTGCATGCTTTCAGTATATCTAGACTAAATCACCATTTGTCCATATTTATAGAAAATTTCAAATCAAGCTTCAGTATGGCCTGGGAAGTAATTTTTATGTGCTGCTCACCCATCAATATATATTCATAATTCAAAGTGGTAATTTTAAATTTTGGTTACAGGAAAAAAATCGAAGCTAAAGTTGTAAGCAGAAAAAATGTTGTTAAACAGAAATGCAATTTAGTATAAGAAAATACATTTATTTTGAAATGTAATTTCTAGGCCTGTATCCAAAAGGCACTTAAAGCACATAAGTAGAGTGAGACTATACATATGCTGGCAGCTATACATATGTTTCAACACCTTGTCTAACTGGCAGCATTCATTGTTCAGTGCTCACATCTCCAAAATGACATCTCTACATCTGCATACTCATTGTTGTTGTAATAGCAAACAATGCAAATTTATTGTTGCCTGTGACTTTGTGAGAGCATTGATCACATTGTTATTAGTTGCCTCTATGCTCAACAGAATAAAGATCAAATATGAATGATGAATAAATAGAAACCTAGAGAGCAAAGTAGTCAGGTAACTGCCCTCTTTCATCCTCCCACCTACCCTTCTTTTAGAGAGGGTTGTGGATGATGACATGGATGAAGAACACAAACCCTACAGTTACCCTGAGGAATTTACAGTCTCAACAGATGAACAGGCATTAAGACATAAGTCCTTGGTCAATAAAATATATTCACTGCAAAGTTGTGAAACTGCTATTTCTTATGCATAAATCTAGATTCTAGAGGAACTGCCACATACCCATTTCACTACTGATCTGGTCCCTTACTCAAAGCAATGCTTCAGATACTGGAGCATGAAATGAGATTAAGTTCAGCAAAAACATCTGTCTTGTAATGGTGGCTCAGAGAGGTGAAAACATTCCTTCTTCTCTGTTTTAAAGACATATTCAACATATGAGGGAAGCATGGAAGAAGCAGAGAGGAGAGAGAGTAACAGGAAAAACTGATGAGGCATGAGGAAGAGAAGATATGAGAAAAACTTAAACCTCCTCACTCCAGATCAGGCATGGGGTTTCTGAAGCCTTACTGACAAGGAGGCAGGTAGCATTTTTAAAAAGAAACTTTTTACTCTAACCCTACTGAAAATCAATTACAACTGCCCACTTGGGATGGGATTAATCTAAATGCACCTGTCTACAGTGAGAATGATGGTGTGTGACAGAGCAACATGAACAACAATCACAGTCAACAGCGTTTATTGCACAATTCAACTAAACCTAAAGTAAATGCTTACATTTGGTCAGAAGAACCTCATCTTTAACTCTGTTGACTGTGTTGAGTTGATCTTCCAAGTTAAAACCATAGTCAAGACAGCTAGTTCAAATGTAGAGGTCATGTTGCATAGCTCCACATTTAGTCAGATGAATGACAAACCTGACTCCACTGGATCAACTTGAATAATCCCAATTAAACGGATTATTTTTGATGTTGAGTGGTAGAGCAAGTCAGGGAAAAATCCAGACTTAAAAATACACAGTCAGAAATTTGCATCAGGACAAAGAAGACAGTCTTAACTGTCTGTACAGAATGAAGATACCCAAAGATGTAGGAACATCTGGAACCACAGGAACATCTTGCACTAACCCACAGACTATGTTTCATTGTTTTTAACATGACCAATAGACACAGGGTCATTTTCAAACCTGAATAATGCTAGGAAGAAAATTAGATTTTCTCCTGAACACTCAATTTTCTTGATGCTTGAAATACACTTCCTAAATTTCAACTTTGCCATAGAAGTTGTACGTATTAAGTTATTTAAGTAATGGTGTTAATGCAGAGTAAAGAACTAGCTTAATAATAACCATAATCTTTTCTTCCCCTATCCCAACTTCTGGCCAATTTGAGGAGCAATTCAGTTTAAGTCCAGATGTTGCCTCATGCTGAAATGTTAGCATCCTTTACTCACACTGAGTCAGTTAGCTTCTGCTCCCAGTGGGAGACATATGTTCCCTCTGCCTTTGGTTTCACACTTGCAAAGTTACTGGTTGCTTGTTTCTCTCCCAACATAAAAAAAATGGTATAATTTCTGTTTAACTTTGAGTTGCCTTTTTATTCCAAGATCTCAACATCACTTAAACATTAATAAACTTTTTGCAGAAAATTGTGAGGAAGGAAAAGGACAAGACATATTTGTAGCTATGCACAAAACCACAGGACTTTATTCCAGGATGCAAAAACACTGTCTCAGATTGGAAGTCACGAAATAAGTCTCAGCAGACAAAAAGGATATGTGGATATATATGGATATAGAAGGATATATCTGTTCAGAGACAAATTGAATAAAATCTTTCATGGTTACAAGTACCCTTTGATTTCTCCTGTCATCCAAAAATAGGGATGTAAATGCTACTGGTTTAAAAATATCACAAGAAAATCAGATGAAGCAGCAGATCAGCATTTAAAAAGTGACAATATTTTTCAAAGATTGCAAAGCAATGCAGTTTGAATAGTTTTCATATATTTCCTATTTCAAAACATCAGCTGACAGGCAGAAAACAGTTTCCAGTGTAATCATGTTTTACTACCTTCTGATGCTTGGGTAGGAGAAAGGGTGAACATTTTGTAAATGCATAGATAGATCAAGTCCTATATTATGTGCACCAAAACAGAGAGATACTCCTCTCTTTGTTTCTTCCTTTAAAGTTATCCTTATTATTTGATTAGGTGGAAATCTCTCATTCAGAATAAACACTTTTTTTCATCATCTGCTGTCATTAACCTTTCTTGCTATCTTTGCTTAAAGAAAACAGAATTCTTCTAAATTAATAAAATTAAACAATTGATAAAACTAACCCTAAATGTTTCAAACATTCTTTTCTCAGTCTGATTTCATTTTTATAAACCCATGTTAGATGCTCTTTATTAATCCTTTGGAAGCATAACCATGGGCATTTTTTTCCCTGCAGGATTATGCCTTTGAACATGAAGAAATTGTTAGTCTCTCTGTTAATTTTTTATTTTCCACATTAATTAAAAACTTGTCCAGATGGCACTGTGCAAATAACTTTCATGCAGATTTCTGGCTTTGAAATGCTTCTACCCACCTCAAAACACAGCATTTCCGTCTGCTTGGGAAAATAGCTCTCCATGGTTCATTTTATGTATAATATTGTGCGGGGGAGAGAGAGTGTGT
Organism: Acanthisitta chloris; assembly: GCF_000695815.1. NCBI lineage: Eukaryota > Metazoa > Chordata > Aves > Passeriformes > Acanthisittidae > Acanthisitta > Acanthisitta chloris. Next base: position 39,313 of record NW_008660130.1, read on the forward strand.
CACTTGGAGTAAAAGGAGTGGAGATTCATTTCCAAACCTCCTACTTACCATAAAAAACTCCATATAACTATTTGTGTGTGCATATGCGTGTATGCACACATGGATGCCTCAGAAGTAAGAGTAACTGAAAAATTCCTATTACCTTAATATAATGCCTACATGTAATCCTCAGCCAGGTAGTTAATAAGAGCAGAAACCAGTTACATCAAAGTATTTCACATCTCTTGAGGCACACAATTAAACTAAGTTTAAATCCCCACCCAAGAAGTGCCAGAAAACTGCATGCCCTACTGAGGTCTGATTTCCCCGCTCATGAGGAGTCTGGGAAACATACAAATAAACCTTTATTCAGGGAAAGAAGAAATGGTAATACATTTATTACACAGTAAAAGCAAATCCTCCTTCCTTGCTCATCTGCCTCCAGATGCCCCTCATGCAGGAGAAGCTACCTATCTGCAAGGATCCCTTTGCACCCACAAGCTGCCTGCTCAGCCTGAACACACACTGCCCTGTCCACCCCCAATTCCAGGGACTCCCCCATGGGTGCTTCAGTCACTGCAGTCCTCTTCTGGGCTCTTCCACACCAACACTCCTGTTCTGATTGCATTCAAGGAGGCCTCACACTAAGGCATTTCTCAACAGAAAAGCTGATACATGTCACAGATTCATAGAATCATAGAATTTTAGGGGTTGGAATGGACTCCATGATAAGTCCATTCCCTGGATCTTACATGTCCTTGTCTTGCACTGAAATAAATCCCCATCACAATGGAAAGAGCATTCAGAGCTGTTTAACATAGCTCAGGGACTAGGTCCTTGCCACCAGTTAAAAATTATCTTCTCTTTTTCGAGCCAACCTTCCTGCAAAACCCAACCTCTCTGTGCTGGTTCCCCAAACACTGCCAGAGGAACTGTTAGTAATTAGTCAATGTGAACTAAGTCCTCTGTGGTCCTCCTTTCTGCTTTTTGCCAACAGTGGAATAGAGACATTTTTGCTTTCTTGAATGAATAGACAGACATGTGCATGTATTTATTGCAAAAAATATTGATTTCCCATAAATAATGTATTAGGAGCTCTTCAACTGCTCAAGTCAGTGACTGCTTTTTTTCATACTGTGCCTGCAGTCCTGCCTCCATGTCACAAATTTTACTATCATTGCAGTTCTGTTGCATACATAACATAGTAACCAGATAAAAATGACTCTGATGTGTCAAGAACAGAAAAGTGTAAAACATTTTCTTTAGCAGCATGTGACTCTCTAAGACTTCTGTTTGTGAAGGAGCCAACGCAGTGTGCTGTCCCTATTTGAATATACAGCTTCAAAACATACTGCAATTAAAAGCTTTCAGAGAGCTGGTTTAATAGAGGGGATGACATCATATTTCCTTCCATGCCTCCTAACTAAAAAAATCCAAAACCATCAGGTCAGGTTTTATTTTCCCCTATTGATTCCAGACACCTCTGTTAAGATCAGCCTTAAGAAGGGATGCACTCCTTCCTCCAGGGTTATCAAAGGAGGACAGCAAATAGAGTGTCCTTAGGAACATGAACAGTGGCTATGTGACAAGAAGAATGCTAACAGCCTTAGCCATATCTGATGAATTAAATGTTTACTGCTCTGTGGGTGTTTGGTCTGTAATGCCTGCCACTGACATCAATAGAGCTCTTGTTTAAAAACCTCAAGTTGCATTCTCAAAATTCAGGGGACAGGCTGGAGTTTAAAGGTTTGACTGTTTAAAAAGATGAAATATTTTTCCTCCTAGTTTCACTCTGATCACACCCCTTGGAAAGTAAACAGGATCAAATCACTGGACGTCAGAGAGGAAAATGCCTAGATAGATGGTCGAGCTCATTCACGTCACCCCGTAGAAGGACTGCTCCTTGCAGTTTATTTTCTAGCACTTTGATCAAACTGGTTTTCAATATTTGTACAAGAAATGTTGCCCTTTGTAAGGGTCTACCAGATCTGTCAGGGCACGTATTACTGTGATTAGCCTTACTTTTCCCATTTTATTCATCTATGCCAGGTTTTAGGCTGCTGTATTCCACCAGGGTTTTTTTCCACTCCCTGCAGAAACCATTTTCAAGGAACCTTAATATTGCCAGGAGATGGGGAAGGACAGTGAGAAATCCTAGTCTGTTTAAAGGTGACTGCAAAATTGCTATAGTGATTGTGATGGGGCCAGGACTAGACATATGGGCAAGGCTTTGCTCCACACATAAATTCAGCATGATACTCAGCTTAAGGGACTGTGAAAGAGAGGAAGAAAAAGGGAAGAAGAGCTCTGTCTTACACCCTCCTGAATTTGGGCTGTTGTGGCTGCTAATTTAGATACAAAAGCCATCAGCTGTCTGCATGGACCCCAGCACTGCTTCTAAACCTCACTGGCATATTTTACGGTGATGCTTAATATGAGCTTAATACAGCTCCACGTCTCTCTTCCCTCATGTCAATGGTACTCCCTTAGTTAGGTCTGAAGAATATAGTTCCCTCCTAAGTCACTGCTTGCCCATTTCAGTTGGCTAAAATGTGTGGAATGAAGAACAAGGCTTGAGACCCAATCATTTCATCTTCATTTTGGTGCCTTGATTTTGGTTCTGTGTTGTCTGGCTTGTAATAAATTACACAAGTTTCCAATGTTTCAGCTTCTTCGCCTTTAAAATAGGAATACTGATTTCAGCTTATTAACGTACTTCATAGTGTGTGGACATAAAGCACTACCAAGAGAAGACGGTTATAATATTTTTTCGTGTTTCATCTTCTTAATACAGGTTCATTCCATAAATTATCAGCACTACCTCTCTAATGTGAACACATCTTGGCTGTTGCTGTTGAAGATACTCTTCAACACTTGCTGATAATATGGAATCTCTGCGTACTATTCTTGATAATTTCTATAAAACCTCATTCTGTCACCAGCAATATATATATTACTGAAGGCTGTGTGTCCTTGCCTTGTCAGAAAATGCAGCCTTCACTTTCTTCCTTCACCCATAGTTTTATGTGTACTGCAACAACTATGAATAATTTTTGTTTCCAGATTCATCATAAAGAAAAATCACCTGTTTATGGGTCAAGCTATTATTGCCTCATATTATGCTGCAGTTCCCTTTTTTTCTGCACTCTCCTCTGCCCTTTAAATCCCTTGCTTAAAATCTTCTTGGTGATTGCTTTATTTCTCCCTTAAGCAGACTCTGATTTTCAGCTGGGCTTTTCCTTTAAACTCCTCCATTCCATAATTAGCATTTTTAGGCCTGTGGTGAATAACTGGTGGACTATAACCCCCTGATCTAGCATGTGACTAACGGAATTGAATCTGCATTTCCATGCAAGTGTGCAGGAAGGTGTGTGAAGGAACCATCCAGGAAAGCACCTGGAAAAGGCAACAACAGGAGTCAGTAGTGTGCATGACATCTGACACTAAGCAGCCACAGAGGTTTCAGGGCTGTAGCCTTCAATCTATAGGGTGACTTGGGGAGAAATATGTTCTTAATGTCTCAGCTATGACCATGGTGGGAATAAATGGTGATTTTGGTTCTCACAGCACAGTGACAGCACAGTGCTGGAATTTCCCCTTCAGTGGGCAGACATCTATGGGGACATGTGGTGACCCCAGACCCACAGCAAGAAGGAGCTGTCTGGGCCCTGCCAAGGCTTCTTCAGAGCAGACTACACAGCTCAGTGCTCAGCCACATGGAGGCATGCAGGGAGGCAGACAGCATCTCCTCCACCGCAGTGTCCAAAGCTTAGGCACTTACAGTGGTGCCCAGGTACCTGGCACAAGGCAGTCAGTCTTCTTTGTTCTAAACAAAGAACAGAGCTGGCCCTGTGATACAGTCAGCAGGGTCAGCTTGGATATGTCCCACTGTGCAACCTGAGCCCAGACTGCTGAGAAAGAGATGTGAGAAAGTCAGTGGGACACTAGAAAAATTGAAGTACAGTCAAGGATAGGCCTGTTGAGACAGAGGTGTTCAGTTAAGGATTCAGGGGGACAGTGGCTGAGTATGAGCTCCAGAAGGAGGAAAGCAGGGACGCTGGCCAGGATGAATGACAAAACCTGGGGTAGTGGGGTTGGTCAGGTCACCAGCTCGATTCACTGGTGTGGGCAGGGGAGGTGGGAGATGGCAGCTCTGGGACACCCAGAGCTGGCCCTTCCTCCCTGGTGCACTTGAGGCCAATAGAGGCTCCACAGCTGCTGCACAGGGGAGCAGGCAGCCTGACAGTTCATTACATCCTACCTGTCCTTCATGTCTGTTAGCTCATAAACTGGGTTATAACAACTGTGTTTTTCAAGTGTTCAACAGCCCACTCTCCCACCCTCTAGCCCTCCAGATGATCTTTTGCTCTGAGTGTGCCTTTTTTTGTTCTTCCCCAGGAGCTCTAGTTATCCAGACCATGATTTTACACACTCAGACATGGGGAGCAGAGGGAGCTCTAGCTATCCAGACCATGATTTTTACACACTCAGACATGGGGAGCAGACTTTAGCAAGGATTTAATCTATACTTGGCAATTCTGGAACATCATAACACTCATCTATGGTTTCTTGTATCTGTAAAATTATTTACTTATTGTGTCTTTTATTAATGCATAATGGATGTGCATTAGTGAAGTAATCCAAGCAGAATTAAATTGCTTTCCTGTCCACTTTTGCTTCATAAATCAATAGATCTGTGACAGTAATGTGTTTTAAACACAGAGAAATGCTGGATACTTCTTTTCATAGTGAGTTGTCCAAATATTTCCTTGCTATCCTCAGAACACTCATACTCTCTAAGCAAAAACAAAAATTGCATCACTTTCTTCTTTTGCACTTTATATATAAGCTCAGCTTTGCCTCTTCATTCCTTTCTATTACCTTTACTATTTTTCAACAGACCAGTACACAGGTCCATATATTTCTTTAATAGGTTCTAAATTTTTCTTCAGCCCCACATTATTGGCTCCCTAGCAAATTTACTTTACTCAACAGTATGATCTATTTGAGTGGCAATGGGAAGTTTATGCAATAGTCTCTCTAGACTTCTCTGAACGTATTAAGCTCTGAGCCACACTGGGTGCACCTTTATCTTAAAAGCTATGCAGTCTTGCAGTACTTGCACAAGGACCACTAGACGAACCGAAGATTGTGTGCACACAGTATCAATGAAGGACCCTGTGCATGTGTTATGAAGCTGAGAGAAAGAAAAAGAATAAAAATGTTTGTGAGAATGCTCCACTGAGGATGCCATCCAGCACTGGAAAAATTCCCTGAACTGGTAACAGTAATCAGAATATTTTTAAACCCATCCTTCACCAGCCCATGATGCGATGTGCCATTCAGAAAACGTGTTCCAGTTTTACCTGGTTCCTCTGATGTCTTCAGGTCTGGTCAGGCCCTCAGTGAGGCTTCAGATAGAAAGGGTGATACAACTTTTAGGTCCTCACAAGCCTACTTAGAGTCTTATACTGAGCCCAGTTTACTGAGGACAGAAAAGCCATATACATCTACTTCACATACTCATTTACAGTTGGGTCAAATGGAAGGGAGTTTCTAAGTAGGTCCAGAGCATGGTTTAAATTTAATTGCATGTATCTGAACTGAGACACCTTTATGAGTCTACTGTCACTTCCCATATTATCACTGTGTTGCTACCATAGTCCTTCTCAGTCTCTGAAAAGGCTATATGATGTGGTAGACTGCAGCAGGGAGAACAAGGCTCATCAACCCTGACAGTTTACTCGAGACTTTTATTCCTGTCCCATTATGTGTCCATCACTCTGGTTTTGAGCTCTACATAGCCATTTTTTCCTGTGACAAATGTTCTTACTCCCTGCCCTTATTTGATTAATCTTTTCACCAGCTGTATTTGTGTTTGCAGAGTATGCATTGCTATGCATTCATTTCACCACCGCCACACCTCAGAGCATTGGCAACAATCACTTATATTCTTTAAAAGAAAATGCTGTTAACTCGTTGCATTCAAAGTAAGAAAAAGAAATGTCAGTATTATGGATTGTGACTAGACAATGATTTCACTATAAGAGCGTGTGCACCGTAATAGACAAGGGAGGGGCAGCATCACATGGGAAGACACATAAGAATATACAAAACTTGGCTTGACAGAGTTGTGGTTCACTCTGTTGATTCCACAGTTTGAGGGACTGCAATTATTAGCAAGAAATTAATATACTTCCCAACACATGATGGCACACAGTGGGGAGGAGAGTGGGTGGCAGAGCAGCAAGACATTTATGCATGGTTAAATAACAAGTAACTAAGGCTATAGTGAGCTCTGAAGAATACGTGCTGTAGCTACTGGGTTTTGAAAGAACAATAACATGGCCATTTGTTGTGTGCTGACAATTTCCTGCCTTTGTATCAGCTATCAGAAAGAAACTGCCCACCCAAGGCTTAGGCAGGTTGTGCTGGGGCCCAGGGGAGGTGCCCGTGTTTGCCAGGCTGCATTGCTGGGGCTGAACACCGTGTTTTGTCCTGTCAATCACTTAATTAAGACTTGCCTATTGGATGTGGCAGGTGCAGCTTTCGGTGTCAGTGGTCAACATCTGTAAGTTAAATAGCCTTAAAGAGAGTTTATTTCAGCCTTTGCTTTCACTTTTAAGTATTAGAACAATTTACAGATAGGCTTTTTTTGTTTCTTTGATTAGGTTCTATTTGCTCCTTTATCTCAAAGAGGGCATTGTTACAAAAAGCTCCAAGGACAGCCTGTGCTGTTTTTCCAACTCCATAATTTTCTCCTTACAGTTTTTCTTCAAAGAGTGAATAATACACTATTCAATGCATTGAAACTGCACTCAGCTAATGGAAAAAATGCCTGGAGCTGCTTTGAAACGGAGTCCAAAGCAGCCCACAACATTGAGCAATCTGTGAGATGGGCACTGCGAGTCCTCTGCTATTGCCGTGTCCTGGCAAGTAATTTTGACATTCATGGAAGTTATTGCCATGAAGATTTGAATCTTCTCTGCTGAGTCTTTTGTGTCTCAGCAGGCTATGTCTTCAACACTTTGACCTGCTTGCCTAATGCATTGTTCCAGAACTGGCAGAGAGTCCTTACACAGAATCACCTTGTCCTCTGATGTCAGGACAACTTCAGACAGTCTGTCCTCTCTTCTGGTTCCTTCCCAGCTTTCCCTCATGTCTCTGCTTTCCTGCCCAGCAGCCGTGTAGACAGGTGCTTTTCACCTCTGCTCCCTGCGGGCATCCTCATTTCAGCTCCATGCCAAAGGTCCCTCTGTCTCTCCAGAACCTGAACTTTCCTATATGGCACAGTATCCAGCTCAGATAAAGCTTCCATTACTGCTCCTCCGCAATTTATTTTCACGTTCTAATTTATCACTCCAGAGAAAACATTGGCAAGAAAAGTCAGCGAAGGTTTGTACCAACAGGTCATTCATTTTATTATGCATTTTTGGCAACAGTCTTTTTTCTAATAGCCATTTATGCTGGCCAGAGGAAGCGAGCGGAGACTCTGCCAACATGGAGCGAGCTCCCGAGATCTTCTTGCGGCACCGAGTATGTCCCTTGAAGTTTCAGCCCCGGGAGTGCTATGATCATCTGCGAATCTGATTTCACCATTTATCATTTGAGAATCTGATTTTATCTTTCCCTGGAGTAAGCCGTGAGCTCCCGCGAAGACGGAGAACGAGTCTGGATGCTGCCCGAGCCAGACACACGCCCGAGCCTGGCCGCCCCGCAGCTCCTCTCCGCGCCAGGCGCGGGG
>NW_008660131.1:0-224 GCF_000695815.1 Acanthisitta chloris
TGCTTGGTGCTCAGGAGAGAAGAACATGGGAGAGCTGGGCAGGAACGCAGAGAGATGAGATTTCCCTGCACAGAACGCGACCTCTGAGCACCAAAATGTCATCCTCTCCCTCTCCTGGGCAGGCAGGCACAGGGAGCTCCTCAGCAGATGAGGTAGCGAACAAGCCTTGAGCCACGAACTTCCTTCACCCTGTGGCAGGGCCTCAGGATGCTGACGATGGTGTG
>NW_008660131.1:242-4503 GCF_000695815.1 Acanthisitta chloris
CTTGTCCAGCTTGAGCTGAGTGAACTCCTTGATGTCAGCCTCCACAACAAAAAACTGACCTGGAAGACACAGCATTTGGCTATCAGAAAATGAAGGATGCACTGAATATTTCACGAGCAACAGGACAGACTCTTCTTGGTTCCACACAGTGAAGGAACAACACAATCAGCTGTAGGATGGCCTGGCACTGTCTCAGGAACTGGGTTCTACTTCATGAATTCATCACCAGGAAGAATTACTACCAGGCTTCCCATGAAGTTCAGACACCCTGCACCACCCCCAGGCCCCACTCAGAATCACAGGGTCAGTCAGGCTGGAAAACACCTCTGAGATCATCGAGCCCAACCCATGACCTAACACCACCATGGCAACCAGACCACCGCCTCCGTGGGCACCCACCCTTTCTGGGAAGAGGTTCTTCCCCAAGGAAGCTTACTAGGTGAGCTCTGTCTCTCAGCAGACACTCAAGCCCTGGACCTGCTGTTTGCAAACAAAGGACAGAGCCCTGCATGCATCATTCCCACCATTCCCTTGCCTTCCATCAGATTTGGGAAAGAGCAATTCTCCAGTAATGAAGAAAATGCAAGAAGTGGGCACAGAGCCTGTGGAGCCACGTTCACAGCCCCAGCCATGCACAGTAATCACAGAGTAGTTTGAATTGGAAGGACCTTCAAGATCAACTCATCCCACCCCAGTTCCATGGGCAGGGACACATCTCACTAGCTCAGGTTGCTCCAAGCCCAATCCAACCTGATCTGGAACACTCTCAGGAATGGAGCAGCCACAGCTTCTATTTTAAATTATTTTCTGAGACCCACTTTGATTGTGGAGGCAACAACAGATAATGATAACTTACTGCCATAAATTAATGTGATGTGCAGTTGAATCCAAATGCTGTGGAATTCTTCCTTACAGTCTCTTTCTTCTTACTTTCAGTTCTTGGCCATTATCCTCGTTATCTTCGTTGCGGAAGTATCTGCTTTTGTCCTGGGGTTTGTCTACAGGGAAAAGGTAAGCAAATAGTGAGCATCCCTGTACCTACAAGTAAAGATCTCGCACTGTTAGATCATTTCAATACATCCATTTTCTCGGGACTTCTTCCCCTATCCATCTGTGTTTTTTCCCCTCTCTAACCAGGTGAAAACTGACGTTCGAGGCACGATGCGCTCAGTCTTTGAGCAGTATGATGGGAAAAGCCCAGAGTCTACAGTTGTGGATTACTTGCAAGAACAGGTAAGAAAACACTTCAGTTGTCCTGAGAATTATTTAGGAAAGAACAGTTGGGTCCTGAACAAGGAATTCAGGCTGGGAAAGGATGGGAGGAGGGGAGTGGGTTGAAGTCCTGGAACTCAGCCCTGTGTTTAGCATCTCCAAGGCAATGGAGAGTGTTCCCCACTTGGCAGAGTTGGTGTTTTCAGGCTCCTGGTGTGAGGTTCATGCAGGCAATGATCTTGTTGATACAAGTGGCATTTGGATCAGATCAAGTAAGTGCCTAGGAATAACTGCTGCTGGGAAGACTATAAAACAGAAAGATGATGGAAGTCTCTAGCCTGCAATTTGCCACCTTCATGTTGGACCTTTGACAAAGAATAAACCAAAGAGGATGTGATAATGTGGGACAGGAGGTTGGTCTATTGTATCTTGTAGTTGTTTTCCTGGAGCACTGCTGACTGAACATCTGCTGCATGCTAAGGGCAGCTCTGGCCCAGCATGCCCGAGAGGTTTAACTCACCATGGGCGTTCCTGTGTGTGTAACACATGTATGTATTATGCAGTGCACATCTTCACACATCCCTGTAACTGTGCTGTGTTTGGCAGCTTCACTGCTGTGGGGTGAAGAACTACAGTGACTGGACGACCACACAGTGGTTTAATTCCACTGGGAACAACAGTGTCCCCCTGAGCTGCTGCCAGCAGGACACCAACTGCACGGGGCGTCTAGATCAGCCCCAGGAGCTCAACACACGGGTGAGGATGAAGGACACAGCTTCACAGCTGGGCCAGGACTACCCCCAGCCAGACAGGACAGCAGAGCAAGCAGGAGATGTCCACAGCTGTGGGCATGGAGTTGTTCAAACAGATCTGAGGAAGAGACTTGTCTGGGATTGACCATGCTGAGTCCAGATCTGGGGTACCAACAACAGAGGGATGTGGAGCTGCTGGAGCGAGTCCGGAGGGGCCGCAGAGATGCTCCAGGGGCTGGAGAACCTGTGCCAAGGAGCCAGGCTGGGAGAGTTCAGACCGGAGGAGAGAAACTCCAGGGAGACGTTGGAGCCCATTTCCAGTGCCTGAAGGGGCTCCAAGAGAGCTGCAGAGGGACTTGGGACAAGGGATGGAGGGGCAGGACACAGGGAATGGCTTCCCACTGCCAGAGGGCAGGGCTAAATGGGATGTTGGGAAGGAGTTCTTCCCCCTGAGGGTGCTGAAGCACTGGGACATGTTTTCCAGAGTGGTAGTGGATGTTCTATCCCTGGAAACATTCAAGGTCAGGTTGGACAGAACTCAGAGCACCTTGGCCTGGTGGAAGATGTCCTGCCCATGGCATGTGGGGTGGAACTGGATGGTCTTTAAGGTCCCTTCCAACCCAAAGCATTCTGTGATTCTGTGAACTGCATACCAGGTTCTACACCAGGTCCTTCAGTTTGGGGCACGAGCCTTAGGCTGACTTAGGCATCCTGACTGGTCTTTCTGGCTCTGAGTTTTGGGTACTTCTTCAGGTGACCTGAGCTAGAGGAAATGCAGAAGCAGCAAATGTCAGTGAACTGTGGATTGTCAGTACCTCTCCTCAAGCAGGAGAACAAGGGGCCATTAGGTCTGGAAGGCAGGAATAGGGATTCCTCAGGTCTGCAGTGGCTAGTTAGACAGGCCCTACAAGGTTCTGCTTGCTCTGAAGGGTCAGGAGTTAAAATAGGGGGAAATTTTACATAGTCCAGCTGAATTAACATCACCTAACGTGTTTTCATCTCTCTCTTCCATGTCAGGGCTGTGCAGAACAGCTGGAGTCTGGGCTGCAGAGTGTTATCAGCTATGCCATGCTTGTAATCCTGGGGTTTGCCATTGTGAAGGTGAGTGTTTCTGTCTCTTCCCTCGTGGAAATGGTGTTGTTTGCCCTTTGATCTCAGGCCTTTTTCTTGTACCCGGTCCTATCAGCCTACAGCTGCTTTCTAGCTCTAAAGGAGGCTCAGTCCTCTGTTCCTCAGTTGTGTTTTTCCAGTTGTCTCCATTGGTCTGCCTAACAATGAGAGGAGGGATGGGAACAGTAGCAGGGGCTTTGGGACAGCTAGTCAGTGAAGAATCCATCTTGTCACAGGATCATGGAGGGGTCTGCTCCAGTTGCCTTTCTGATTTGCATCTTGTCACAGGATCATGGAGGGGTCTGGGTGGGTTGGAAGGATTTTCAAGCTCATCTCATTCCATCCCTGCCTTGGGCAGGGACACCTCCTACCAGCCCAGGCTGCTCCAAGCGCCATCCAATCTGGGCTGGACCACCCCCAGGAATGGAGCAGCCACAGCTGCCCTGGACAGCCTGTGCCAGAGCCTCAACACCTCACAGCCCGGAATTCCTTCCCAATATCCCATCTGTCTCTACCCTCTGCAGTGGGAAGCCATTCCCTGTGTCCTGCCCCTCCTTCCCTTGCCCAAAGCCAAGCTTAAATAATTTGCAGAACTCATTTTAAGTCCAGAATAATCCCAGGCTTTCACAGAAATTTCCCCACAGTAATTAATGTAATTGATAATTAGGAAGTAATAGGAATTAATGTGGATTTATGAACGAATGGGAGAAACCAGGGGGGAAAATGCTGAGCTGCAGCTACTGTTGGAAATTGATGTGCTGAAAGTCACTTTCTGTAGGTGCATTTGAAGTGGGGTTTTTTTGGCGTGGGAGGAATGTCCTTGCTGTGATGAAGCAATCAATGTAGCACACAGGTGTTGTCTGGTGGCCCAAACAGCACCCATAGCACTAAATCTCTGCTCTCTCTTTCAGTTCTTTGGCATGCTGAGTGTCTGCGCGCTGACGTGCAAGAGAGAGGAGAGTGGGTATCAGCCTCTCTACTCAGGGGTGTTTGCTTAATAACCTGCACAGAATCACTTTTCTCTTGCTTCCTGGTGATGGAACAGACCCGTGGCCATACCACAGGCAGTTTGGACTGGTGACCTCGGATAGCTCCGGATGGTATGAGACTCTGAGAGACTTTCCTCTGCCCTTCTTCCCTCTGCCCTGAACATGTGCAGCAGAACTGTTGTTCAGTCACCAACAGAG
>NW_008660132.1:0-5277 GCF_000695815.1 Acanthisitta chloris
CGGGGCGGGCCCCGCGGAGCTGCCCGGGCAGCCCGAGCCCAGCCTGGCACCAGGTGTGAACGAAGCAAAGAGCGTCCGAAGGGCACGAGGTGCATCTCGTGGTCGAGCTGCATTCGCTGCCCCTTCGGTCAGGGTGTTTGCCAGCGACAGGGTGCAGGTGTGTGTGTTGGTGAGGTTTCTCTAGCACCTTTTTTAGCTCTTCTCTGCCCTTGTAATACGTGTTTTTCTTGGCGTGTGGAAACAGGACAGCAAGTCATCTGCATCCACCAAAAGCGTCACTGGACCCGTCGTCCTCTTGAGTGCTGCTCTATAGCACTGGTGCTAGCAGAGCTCCTGTCATCACAGCTAAGGTGAAAATAAGCATATGTGCTTTTAAGGGCTGCTTTTAAACTGCCTTTTCATCTGGCCTGGGTTATTTACACTATATTCACGAATTGTAATGGTGGCAAAGACCCAAAAACTCTGCCTTGCTCTACACGCATGCAACTTCGTGGCTGCACAGAGTCTGAATATCAGAAGAAAACATTCGAGCACAGACCTATCTCAGTGACTGTATATGATATTTTGCTGCTATTACATCTATAACTTGCAAGTCTCAGTCAGGCCCTGACTCCTCTGAGCCAAATGCTGGACAAAGCAAACCATACCTGGTGCCCACCAAAGGGAGTGGAGGTTGGCCAGGTCCCATGGGGAGTGCTCCAGGCCTGAAGAGCTTACAAGTCCAGAAAGACAAAACAAACAATGACAGACATAGCAGGCATGCAGGCAGCTGCCTTGGCCCTGACCCTGCCATTTTTTCTAGTCTGATTTAACTCTGTCTGAGAGCGTGCATGATCTGGACTCTTATTTGAAATGCAAATCTTGCTGCTTACTAATCCAAGGAAGCTGAATATGCTTTCTTTAATATATCCTAAGTTGAGCCTTTAAAAGTATTATCAGTATTAAATATGTTTTCGTATATTTAAACCGTCAATGGAAAATAATATTTCTCTTTTTTCTGCATCTAATTTGCTTCTTTTAAAAATTGTTTGCCCTTGTCTTTCCTCTCTCCACTTTTGTTTTCCTCAGCCCTTCCTACTCTGTGTTGATTATTCCCAGTTTTATGCATCATTTCCTATTTCAGATTTCTATCTTGTATACTTTTCTTCACTCGTGTATTCCCACAAGGTATCAATGAAACTATTCACATGCTTAATTTAACACAGAGAAAAATTTGTAATATTATTATTTTGATTTTCATGCTACTGTTAAATCTAGGTATTCTTTTCCTTAGCACTTTTCATCTTGCCTATCTTTTGACTTAGGCTCTAATGCAGTGGTTCCCATATCAATTCTACCCTTTACCTTTTCTGTCAGATTTTGGGTCCACAGCCTTCAGCCACACTGATCATTCCCAGAGTACAAAAGTATTTCTCTTTGCTGAAACTTCATTAAAAGGTCCAGCTAACATGGCTCAGTCCAGCCTTCCAGCCTTGCCCTACCCCAGATCCTGCTGCTTACCTTTCCAGCAGAAGCCCTTTGGACTCTATTGCTTTGCCCACCAAGTCAGCCTTACCCAGCTCTCCTCGCCTATGTCAGGTCCTTGCCTTCCACCTGTCTCCAGAGCTTCACAGCATCCCCAAAGACAGATTGTCCCCCTGCACAACCAAACACCTTCCTTGCTGAGGAGGTATCTCCTGTCTGGACAGCCACTTGCTACACAAGCTTCATGCAAACTGTTCTTAGTGGTTCACACTAATTGTTACAAACTTAAAGGTAAGAGTGGGCCTTTTGGATGAGAAGAATGCAAAGCAGAAAAGGGGGTACAGAGGGAAAAGAAATGAAGTTGACAGGAGGTGAACTGGACAGAATATTCCTGAGGGTTTTGAACATCGTTCAGCTCCCTTTCATGTGGTAGTATCCACTGTCAGCTTGAGATATAAACTGAGCTGAATTTCTTTGGTTGTAAAGATATAAACCATAAATTGCCATACCTTTCCCCCTTTTTATTTAGCCAAATTCTAAATGTCAATAAGTTTGTTGAGCCTGATTTCAGAAAATTGTTCAGGTTATCCTCCATATCGGCAGTTCTTCTCTGGCCTCCAAACAATGAGACTGTCACAGGGAAGAAACCTTTAAGATTAGTCTTCACATTTTGAGCACATGAGACAGTGTTTTTACTCCTTGATCACACTGTCTCCAGAACCTCTAGCTGTTGTTCCTTTCTCAGAAATGGCATTTTGTGGATCAGCAGTAGACATCACGTACGTCTCAGCTGAGCAAACTCCTTCTTTATATGTCTTATTTTAAAAGAGCGTAAGGAAGTGAATGAGACTCCTCTTGTGCTTACATATTTGCCTAATTTTTGAGAATGTTCCTAAATTGAAAGTATGTTTGTTATACTTGTGTGTTTCCTATTGAAGATCATGTGAACATGTTGCTGCATAAATGAAGCTGCCTTTCTCTGGACCTTGATAATTTCTCTGCATCTGACATGACAGTGGGACTTAGGGGGTAGTAACATTCCCTACCCCCTCTCCTTAAGCACATTCTTTACAGAGCACCAGGTTGGGTTTTTTTTTCAAATGTTCCTTGGGAGGTATTCAGGATCCCCACCTTCAAACTTGAACTTCAAAGTTGAGCAGTATGTCTAGTGCCCATCTTCTCAGCATATTTTTCAAGAACAAATTATAAACATTTCAAGCAAAGAGCACTTATTACAAGTTTGTTTGCCAAGTACTGCTGCCTCCCTTCCAAGTTCCAGCTATGTCAAAGCATCTGGTTTACAAACAGGTTCCTCCCCTCAGCTAGTACACGGATGCCAGGGCACAGAGGCTTATCACTAATGAAGGAGTTTACTGGATGAAAGGGGAAAATGCCGTGGGAGTCACTTGACAGACTCTCACTTGTCACAGAATGTGTAGGTATGTTGCAGTTGCTGAGCAGATGAATGAAGTGATATGCAGGAGGAGTTATTTCCTTGAGTTCTTCCAGAGCCTGTTCCAAAATTCCCTGAAGTCAATAGATTTTGTTTGATTTGTATGGACTTTACATTGGGCTTTCAGGTGATTACTTGTTCTAATCATGAGACCCTGCTTAATCCGGGGTTTATCGTCTTTAGAGGAGTCCGAGGTAATCTGAAATTCTTGAATATTTGCAACTTAGCTTACAAAAAAAACACATTTATTGAAGAGATAGATATATATGAGTCCAAGTCATTTTGCTCAGAAAGCAATGCTGCCTTTAGTCTCACTTTCACTTGCAGCTAGACCAAATGCAACTTACATAAAGGATAAGTTATTTTTAGTCAATGTTCAGGTCAACCCCAATTTCAAGAGAACATAAATCTGGCATGAAGCCATGTGCTTCTTGTGCATCACACTCCACATTGAGATCTGCCATTACACAGACTCAAATACAGACTGACTACACTTTTTTTCATTCTTGTTATTTTTAATACAGATTGCACAGCAGAATAAAGAACTTCCTATAGATTTGTGGGAACTCAGGAAGAAGTTGCAGTGATATATGTTAGCCGGATCAGAATATTTAATATGTATGACAGAACTGCTGTTTCTACATTCTCCAATGACTCTACTTCTAAATCATGTTTTCCTGTACTTTACAGCAGATTTTAATACTATCTCTACTGTTTTTAGGGGCTTTCACCCTAATTCATAGTGGTATGTCAAATGTGGACTTTGCTGAAAAAAGAGATAAGTCTTGTCTAGGGAATAGTGCTGGTAAGATTTTTCAGAAATCTTGTATTTTTTCCCATTCCTTCTAGTTATAATAAACTTTATAATATACCATAATTTGCATAGCTTATATTTATATAATTTCATTACATAATGAAATATATATATCCAACTATGTAACTTCATTCATAATTGCATAGCTCTGCATGAAATTGATACCTGATCCTGTGCCATACTATACACTGTCTTTCCCTTTCTTTGTTATGAGGAAGGAACACTGAGTTGTGAAGTAGTGATGGTCATCCTAGTGTCAGAATTATCCATCTAAATCAGTGTAACTAAGTTTTCAATATCACAGATAATCTCCAAACATTTTGCTGTCTCAGTTATCAAAATGGCGAACTCTACTTGCTCACTTGTGTAGGTCTTTATTGCCCATGCACTAGACATGTGCATATCAGATGTATTATTCATGCTCCATGCCTTGTAGCCTGGGTGTTTTGTGAACTGTATGGATCTGTCCCTATCTTTTGTGCATGTATGCAGAACAAAAAGGCAATAGGACCCTTCCTCACTGCTGAAGAATCTCTTGCAAAAGTCAAGGCAATGACAAATACTGTATTTGCAGAAAAGCAAAGGGTTGTTTCAGTACAGGCCTGACTGCACAGCACCTCGGTTTTCGGGTACACCTGCACTGCTGTGTTAGCTCAAGGCTCTGGTCCATGTGGGAGCTCACTCTGCACAGTTTACATGCTAGCTTGAGCTCTGGGTCTAGTTTGTAGCATCCAGCTGGACACAAGGCCACGGAGCCAATTGCGTTTGTTGTGGGAATATCTGATACAAAATTCTGTCTAAGTCCTCTGAAATATGAACAGTCATCTTTATCATTGTAAATCCAAATTTTGAAAGCAGAGAAATAATAATGCTGCACCATTAAGGCATAGTGAAAAGTGGAGCAAAGAAGTGGTTGGTCACATTTGTTAGTTACGGTGGTTAAATCTAACATAAAGCCACTGATCAGAGATAAAGTGGCATGCTACTAGAAAAAACTAATGATTCTCAAATTTGTGTTTATCATTCGCTTTTCATTTCAGTGGTGGGGCAACCAGTGCAAGGGCTGCCTGAAAACAAGACCTGCCATCTGCCTGGGCAGCAGCCATACATAACTGTTTTTCAAACACAGATCACTCTAGGGGCTGCCTAATTCTGTGAGGAGGTGTATGAAACCCAGCCCATCTCCCTTTCAGCAGCCTTTCAGCTACAAGCATTGCCAGTAAAAGAATCTTCTCTGTTTATTCTGTTATGTTTTTTATTATGAAGCTTATGTATTGTCTTCTTTTCTTGTTCTCATACTCGGAATGCTGAATTATTGGTCATGTTTCTATGTGACCTGGTTCTGATGTTCTTAGTCTAGCTGCTGTATTTTTGTTACACAGTATTTCAGGTACATCACTCTTTTGGAAAAGTACATTTCTTTTGTGAAAGGACTTCTATTGTATGCCTGTTTTTCACAATATATATGTATGGTGCCTGCTGCAAATGATTGTCTGCTATATACATAAAAATAAGGTGTTTTAATCATGATGTGCCCATCATTCCT
>NW_008660132.1:5294-19015 GCF_000695815.1 Acanthisitta chloris
TTAAAATGTTAAAAAAAAATAGAAGCACTGCTATTCCTGGAAATTTTCTATCCAAGGAGGTAAAAAAACAAAGCCTAGTCTCATTCAATACTGCCTATTGGGGAAAAGAAAATCCAAGTGTGTACTTTTCTGTGTTTCTGAAACTTGTTGAATGTAGGTTATCAACGTTAGGAATGAAATGTCAGAATTAAAGGTCTTCCAAATTTTTCTGGATCTCTGCAGCCAAAACATAGAGCCATCTTGAACTGACCTCCACTGATGAAGAGGAGAGAAGGAAGAAGTCTACATTTAAAAGAGGCCAAAACCCAAGTGATGATGTGATTTACAAATCATAACCACAACTTCCAGAAACAAACAGGAAATGCCTGTGATCTGATGAATTTCAGTGTGACATTTTCCACTTCTGAATCACTAAAACTTTTCAAAAGTCCAGATTAAACTGCGAGGAAAGGCATTTCTTTCTCTCAGTAATGTTACTTACTCCACACAAGCAGATTTTGACTTGTGATGAAGGCTCTCAGTGCCTTAGGAATGTAAGAGGTTAGTTCAAGCTGTCTTGATATCAGATAATAATTACGTGATTTATGACCTCTGTCATAAAGCATCCAGGAGATCAAAGACCAAAATAATATTGTTTCATTTTATGCTGATTTTGTTCAATGCTAGTAACAGATGGGACTCGAGGGTTTTTTTTGCTAGAAGTCAAATTTTTTTTTTGTCACTCTAGTTGCAGTAAGCTGATCTTTGCTTAATCTATGTCATTTTCATAATTTATCGCTGAATTTGTCTTCTACACATAACATACCCATAAGAAAGGACATGTGGTGTCATGAACTCAATTCCTGAATTTTCTAAAAACAGGCATAAAATATATTTTATATTTGGGACACAGAACAGTCTTGCAATAAAATATAATTTTAAAATGTATTTTTATTTGTACCCCTTTAAAATCAGTGATGCACCATTAACTGATTTCCTGCAGGATGCTTTACAAAAATTGTGTAAAATGGCATGTATATTGCTCTGCAGTTTGGTTTGTTTAATACTACAAACTTTTCTGTTGTAATAGTACAGGTATTCTTTTCTGCAGGGAGACATATGAAAAGTTTCATCAATACAGAAATTCAACGAGTTTAGGTAAGAATAAACTAATTCCCCAAGTTGGAATTTTGACAAGACACCAAAATCAATATCACCTTTTCCTTATATGAGTGCAATGAGGATAAGTCAAAAGTTAAGTGCTCAGGACATTACTTTCTATGTGTCATTGGAAAGAGATGACACTTTTAGCATCAGAGTGTCTTCTGGCACTGGGCACAGCATTGGATCGATACTGACACAAGAACAGGAATGTCACCTGCCAGGAGCTTTACAACTTGGCTAGCAAAATAAATTAAAATAAGGTGGTGAAAGCCCACAAACAGGTCTCCAAAAGCTTTTGTTTCCTTTCCAGACAAGTCCCAGAATTCCTCTCTGATCTTGGGCACTCTATCTCTGTTTGTTCTCTATATGACACAAATAATAATAGTGACTAAATTCACAGGACTTCTGAGTGACTCAACTTGTTAATTGTTATCTATGAGGTTTTTTGCTGGCAAGTAATATGAAAGTAACAAGTTTTGCTTATAGAATTATTAGTACTTCAACACTAGTATACACTTAACAAAGTAGTTTAATGTTTGTAAAAAAACATCCAGTGCCACGCCTAAAGTTTTGTTTTGATTTGGCTTTAATAGAGTAGTATCTCCTAAAAGCCTTGTTTTGAGAATGTTATGCTACCAGTAAGGACTCTCTTCATTCTTTATGCTCATAGATTTTGTATGGATACATTTTGAGGCCTCTGTTTTGGTGCTGGCAGGGTCCCAAAGCTCAGTATTTCACCCTGGTCTTTTCAAAGTTTTGCAGATGATAAAACCAGAAGTACTATAGCAAGCTGTTGGAGCTGCCTGCATTAATTCTTGTTTGAGCTACAAACTATCTTTTAAAAAAATATTTAAAGATTGCTATTGAGAAGGAATCTGCCATAGACCTTAGGAAGTTGCTCACTCTGGCTGGCAAAAATATGCATCTTTATTTCTAGCATGAATTTTTCCAGATTTTTCTACTCTTTTACCTCCTTATATTATTGCTAATTTCATGTATTTGATAGATTTAAGAGTCCATAATCAAACCTGTATAATTCCCCATGGTAACAGCTTAGAGGTTAGGTCCAAATCAATCTTTAGTATTCTCAACTGATAAACTAAGCAGATTGAGCTCTTTGAATCTTTTACCCTGAAGCATGATTAACAGTCCCCAAGTCATGGTTGTGACTCCTCTCTGAACTTCTTCAACAGTATTCCTGAACTGTGGACCCCAGAACTGAACAAAATATTCCAGTAATGATTTCATCAGTGCTAAATACAACAGTAGTGTAATAACTCTCGACACCTATCTTCATTCATTATTCCTCTGATGCCTATTTATTAAGCTCATATTAGACATTCTCTGCACTGTGTCACATTGGGAAATTATACCCAGATGACTATGAACTCTGATCCTCAACTCTTTTTGAGAATTGCTTCCCAGAACTGAGGATTCACTCTCTTAATTACAGGCTGAAAAGCTAGTTTTTAGATTTGTAGTTACGTTAAGTATATTTGCTATAGTAAGTGAGCACTGTTGGCAAGTGATTTGATTAGCTGGTGTTGTTAATGACCATTCCTCTAGTCAGTTTTGTTTTCAAATGTGGGCACTGACAGCCCAGCTCTGGTGGTTCACCTGGGCCTTAATGTTCATCTGATAAAGAAAGATTCTTTCAAAACATATTCCCATGAGTATGGTATAATTCTCAGGGACAACTTGGTACAATGTATTTCTGAATCCCACAGACTTGAAAAGTGATCACCTTCCTTCCACCAGTTATAAATTTGGATGTTGCTGTTGATAAGAAAGTATCCAGACCTTTCAAAGTAAAGGTGCTCAAGACCATCTTTCAGTATTGAACACCACAGTTCAAGAACCTTTGTGAACATGAATTATCTTTCCTTTGTTCTACATTAACCTGTCACTGATACTCTATTAATACATGTATTATGACAGCATATACAAAGACTGGGTTAAATAGTTTTAAATTATCTTTGCAATTCTTAAATCTTCAAAAATTATCTTTTTTTTTTTTTTTTCTGCAAAGTAGGTCACATAATATCAGTGCCAGAGCAAACACTAGTCCTTCTGAATCCCAGCTATTGATTAGAACATCCTTTCTCACCTCTCAGCCAAAGACATTCATAATATGGTAAGTTTTAATTGAAAAGTAACTGTAAAATTTACAGTTCTGTTTAAAAACCTCCTAAGCTCTAAGATTTGGTTTAAAGAAAAGTATTTAGCCAAAGATGCTATTTGAGCAAGTCCTAAAGAAAGCTACAGATTTTACAGGTATACTGAATAGGAATACCCAGTCCCATCTTTAAAGTAAGCAGGCTGTAGATAATCTAAAGATTTCACTGACTTGCTATCCCTCCAATTAATCTCAAATAACAATTTGTTAGTGAAAAGCATTAAGTAATGAAAAGAGAAAGAAAGCTTCAGTAGGCAGAAAAGATTAAGGTAATTGTACTGCTTTCTAGGAACACTACATATGTCATATGTGCTTCTTCTGTTTTGTAATCCTTATTTTCCTCAGTGTTATTCAGATTTATTTCAGATTTATTATATAATATATATGTATTATTGTCTATATTTGCATTTGTATACATGTATATGGCATATATATGTATTGTATGTATGTAAATGTTAATTTTTGTAGTTTTTTTGGACAAACAATGCAGATTTTGAAAAAGCTTCATAGACGGGCGTATTTACTCCTCTTCAAAAATGTGCTCAGAGAAAATGTTGGAGGGTCTGTCAGAACTAGTTACAGCTTCTTTCTCAGTCTGCTCTGTCCTGTCTTGTTTTGCTCCTCAGCTGAAGTTACAATATAAAGTAGGTTTGTGAACTCTATATGGTTGTAATTTATGATGCTGGCTTTGGTCCCTAAGGGACCATATTCCAGCCAGAAATCATCACAATAAAGATACAGTTCATCGTCACTCTGAATTTCCCAACCTTTCTTTTGCTTAATGTGCTTTTTTGGACAAGACAGAAAGCAGTGGGAACCAGCTCTTCTGGTTTTACACTGTTTGACAGTTCCCTTCAGCCAGGGGAATTTTTACACTGGCATCTGTGACCAGATTCCAAGTTTCTTTACTGTTCAAAGACTGCAAAATAGCTGGGTCAAGGGGCAGAGACCTATCCGAATTTATTTTGCTTAAGCTTGAGGTCTGGTCTTGCTTAGCTAACAAGATCTCATTACATCATATTCCATGCATCTATGCCTTGCAAAGTCTTCCTTGGACAAGATGGTGAAAAGCAATTAAGAAAACAACAAACACAGAGATTGCTCACGTTTGTTCAAATGAAGCTTTTTGCATCCAAGACCCAAGACTTCATTCTAAACTGATTGACGGAGGGGAGGGGACAAGGAAATAATTGTAAATTTCTTTAATATTTGTAATCTTAGTTTGTGAGGAACATCCCTTGCTTTACCAGAGAGGCTAGATCTTTTGTTTCATTGCAATATTTTCCACTTATGTACAATGTTACTGAGAAGTCAAATACAGAAACAACAGTACTACTGTTGCAGAGACATTTTGTGGATTACCAAACCCTGTAAATTTTATGTCTTACACTATTGTTTAGCAAAACAAGCCACAAAATACTTGCAAATGTGCTGTCAGTACTTTCATACTTGTGTTTTCTCTCTCCCTTCAGCACATTAATAAAAGATCAAGAATAACTACAAAATAGAATCCAGCTAAGCTTTGAACCCAGAATTTTCCATGCATACCGCATGAATTAGTGGAAGAGTATTTCAGAGTAATGGGATGTGCACCTACAACAGCTATGGCTACATCTGTTCCCTGGCTACCAATAACTGTTTTCTTCAAGTTGTGCTGCAAGATCCATTGTAAACTAGCTGAAATAGACTTTTTACAGTGCATGGTACAACAGAGTGCTCAACTTGCAAGTGTTAACTGCTATTGACATAGAAATCATAAATATTCATAATAATAGTACATTTCTTTTAGTAATATTTGTTTCCTGTTTATAAATAAATTTTTCCATATGAAATACAATGCAGTAGTGTTCCTGAATTTTTAAACTGCCTGAAGGAGCAGCCATAAGGAATAGTATGGATGGGCCATTTATATTCATGGGGCTTTAAATACCTGATAATGACAATTCTGTCTCTGCTCAAAGACTAGAAACTCAGGCCTGGCTTTTGTGATCGTGGAGCCTTAGCACCTACATTACCTAGGCTATGCAATTTTCCTGAATGAATTTTTGTTTTATAATAGTATATTCTTAGGAAAATATCCCCACTTGCTTTAAAAATTGATTGTGATAGGAAACCCCTGACAGCATATAAGAAATAATTCCAGAATAGTCTCCCTGTCTGTCCAGAACAGTCTCAACTGTTAAAAATGTCCCTCTGCACTCTAGTCTGAGTTTGTCTCACTGTGGATGCCATCCTTTTGGAATCTTTTCTATACTGAGTGAAAACCCCACAATTATCAAAACATATCGCAGATATTGTGACACATTTTTTAAATTCGTTTGAATTCTTCCATTAGCCTTTTCCAGGTTTTAACCATCTCTCTACAATTGCAGACACATTCCTTCTGATCACAGCCTTGCATTGAGGCCTGAGCAAGGATTTTGTTCTGTTGATTATCTGTCCTGATCCCTGTGGGTTTTTAAAAGTGTTGCTTTTTTCCAACACAGGCCCTTTGTCTCACCCTCAGCTTCTCTCAGCAAATATCCTCTGTACATTTCACATTCCTTTTTCCCATGTATCACTTTAGCCTGTATTTCATTCATTGTTTGGGACTGATATCAGATTGACAAGCCTGTCCACGCTGTCCTGTTTACCACTTAGAAATACAGTTAGAGCTTTTGCATTCTTCCATTCTTTTGGAACTTCCTTTGTTTTCCCAGATTTATTGGAAATCTATATTAATGCTAAAGCAAAACCTCATGCCACTCTTTTAAGACTCTGGAATATCAATTATCTATGCCTATTTATTTAAAAATCTCTAGCTTTTTTAACTGCTACTTATTGTCCTGCTTTGTTGCTTTAAAATTGAAAACTGCAATGATCAAACCATCCTGCTTTATCTCTGTAATTTTTAATTCTCTGATCACATTTTCCATATATGACACTGTCACTATTCCATCTTGCAATGGATGCAACTCTCTAAGTTAGTAAATTATTGCTGTTAAGAGTAACCCTCCCTTAAAATTCTATTGCATTTTTTAGAAATTGCAGTGTTGAATACTGTTTTATTAAGCTTGTGTTGATCTTCCTAATTTTAAGACAATCTTTCTCTCTCTGCTAGAGATAGATAGCTTAAGGTACTGCCAAGTGCTATGATTTGATATTCCACACTGGACACCCCTGTTCCTCCATTAGGACATTCATGTATTAGTGTTTGTTTGCAGTTTGTCACAACTGGAAAAGGATGATGCCATGCTGCTCAGTGTGTAATTATAACACATATTAGCCAAACTAAGTCTTCAGTTTTGAAGGCTAGTTTGTCTCATTCCCAGTACTCCATTGGAAGACACTACAGGGCTTCAAAGCATCAACATGAATCTCCTGTCATATCTAACAATTTAGGAAACCTAAAGAGACTATATTATTCATAAAATAAGTTGCTAAGGAAGTTCTTAAAATTCAGTTGTTTGATTACCTTCTTACTTCTGCTTACCTACATTTTTTCTAAGGCAGTTACAACATTCATTTTAGCCATCCAATCATATATATACACATTCCCATTAGATTTCAGGGCAACTAAGACAAACTCATTTCATAAATAAACAGTATCAATTTCTCTTGTTTAGCATTTGGGCTCCTGACACTGATGTACAGTACATAATTTTGTCTTTTATTTTGCTATAAATACCTGAATTTTATTCAAAAAGAATGTTTCTGTTCTGAGGGTTAATTCAATACTGAAATATCTTAGGACAGTTGCTTACATATCCATTGGTATCAGTGTGGGTAGAGGGGGTTATTAGCTAAGGACAGTGCACAAACTGTTCAGAGTTGTTTTGATGGTTAACTACTATTTTAAAGTTCCTCCACAGTATTTAAATCCTTTGAAACATGTGTGCCCCAAAAAAGCCAAAGCTTAATTTTGAAGGAAAAAACCAAATCCTTTTCTATTTTTATCTTTTTTTGAACTGCCAAACTATTTCCCCATTTCTAGACTACAACCACACATTTTAAATAGTCTGAGTTACACTGACTACTATAACATGAATTGAATTTAAAGAATACAAGAAGAACCTTACTGATTTATTGTTACTATTTATCGAGGACTTTTTTATTTTGGTTTTTTTTTTTTGTCTCCATATGCTTTGTAGTTAACTTGTCATAGTCACAGCAAACTCAGCAATCTTTCTGTAGATTTTAAGTAATGCTTGCATTGGGTAAGCTTTCAGGTAGTACTTGTATTAGGCCCAGACCAGCCCCCATTAAAATCCATGAATAAACTAGCCATTAAAATCCATGAATAACTATTCTGTCCTAGAATAATCCCTCTTAAACCTTTATTACAGCAAGTAGCACCAGTTCACCTGTTATATTAAATTCAATAAATTACTGTAAGAAGTATGCAGACATATCTGCTGTACAGGTAATTCTTCAAATGGGTGCTTACTGCTCTTCTTCCACATGGATGTGGACTAGGTCCAAAATAGAGGTTTTCTGCACATCTGCGTAGTGCAGCATGGTGCTGCAGTGGTAGATTTTCAATAAAGAAGAATGTCAGAATTTTATGTGTGGAGCTGAAATAGATTTTTAAGAAGTCAGTATTCATTTAAGCACTTTCAAAGGCCAAATTTTCAAGATTCAGCTGTACCCTTTGATTATCTCTTTCTTCAAAAGGCACTGACCTCTTTAGCATCCACTGGTCACTTGTTTTAGTTCCTAAAGTGGTGACTTCCTCTGAAAGTCTAACACATAAAGGACACTCATGGATGGAAGAATCATTCCTTTGATGAGAAAATGTTGACCTCTCTCCTATGGTTAAGATGCCTGCTGCCAAGTTTTTGGGACAAAACACTCTGGCAAAGGCAGAAAAAATTACTGGATGGTTGGACTGAGGCGGGAAGGTGCATATGGTTCAACAAGCTGCCTCACCACACTTTCCAAATATTAGACTAAGCTTCATCTGGAGCCTTGTCCTTGGGAATATGGACCATAGGAGCTAGCATGGTTCCATCCTTCAACTGCAATCAGGAATGGTGAATTACTAAGAGGATTTGGGCATAGTTGCAGTTTGCTATCATGAAAAGAAATGTCTAACACCAAAAAAGTTAGACTGTGCAAATAAAAATAATTTCTTGTTTTTAATGACTGTTTATAAAATTAACTGCTTGCCTTCGCACCAATGTCCAAGACTACAGACAGCTAGTACTTCTCTTCCTTGGAAATAATTTATTCTAAAAAGTATTGGTTTAATGAGTCACTTGCCTACTGCTTTGCTTCTGACACAATGAGTGAAATAGCTAATGATCTAAAGTGCAGCACTGTGATACCCACTTGTGTAGATGGTACCTTATCCTAAATTTCTCTATCTCTTCCTTGCTATATTGGCTGTGTAGCTGTAGCAATAACAAAGCAGGTTTTTCTGTTGAAGGAAGGTGAAAAGTGGTATGCAAAGGAAACAAGTAATATTTTGTAATTCATTTGATTATAGTTTTATACAAATTTGGAAAACAAAGTTACTTTGCTGCCTCTGAACCATGGAACTCTGTAATTCATATCTACAAGGCAATATCTCTATTGCTTTAAAAATACGTATTCTGTCTCAGCAGCCAAGAACCACATAGCCACTCACACACTCCCCCACCAACGGGATGGGGGAGAGAATCCGAAGGGTAAAAGCTACAAAAACTCATGGGTTGAGATAAAGACAGTTTAATAGAGAAAGCAAAAGCTGCACACACAAGCAAAGCAAAACAAGGAATTAATTCACTGCTTCCCATGGGCAGGAGGTGTTTAGCCATCTCCAGGAGAGCAGAGCCCATCACGCGTAACGGTTCCTTGGGAAGACAAACACCATCACTCCAGATGTCCCCCCTTCCTCCTCCTTCCTCCCACCTTATATACTGAGCATGATGTCCTATGATATGGAATATCCCTTTGGTCAGTTTGGTTCACCTGTCCCAGCTGTGTCTCCTCCCAATCTCCCATGAACCCACAACTTCCTTGCCAGTGTGGCAGTACAGAAAGCAGCAAAGGCCCTGACTCTGTGTGAGCTCTGCTCAGCAATAACAAAAACATCTCTGCATTATCAACTCTGTGTTCTGCACAAAACCCAAACATAGCCCCACATTAGCCACTGTGAAGAAAGTTAACTCTACTTCAGCCCAAACCAGCACAGGTTGTGTCCCTGCAGTCGTCTTAAACAAACCTAAAAAGGGGGCTTGTTTATTTAGTGTTTCAGTAGTTTAAAACTCCTGTATCTAACTATATTGTTAACATCTACAGTCTGCTTTCAATTTACTTCCCAAATCCATGAATTCTACACGAGTGCTTGTGGGTGGAAAGATGACTACTTAATACATGCTAATTTGTGTGTATGACATAGAAATGGTTTCTAAAAAGACAGCTCTGTCCCTTAATCCTAAGTACTGACAAAATTTCCAAAATGCCCAGAATGTTGTTACAGATGTGTAAATGTCATGAAACTGAGAGGAATTTTGCATCTTTAATGTGGGCCATGTGTCTGTGGTACCAAAGGAAAGCAAAGGACACAGCTGTAACTGTTGTTTGGTTACTAAATATATTTCCCTAAATGTAAGTGGGGTTTATTTTGCTTAAGAAGTAAGAGCTAGAAAATAGCTCTTTTGCTATACAAATTCTTAGTTTAATATTAGTGTTGAAAACTATATCTGGGGTAGAAGAGAACAGAATTGATCTTGTTTTCTTCTGTGAAGTAGAACCCTGTTTGTTCCTTCCACAAAATTCAGATTCTGGCAGATAAATTTCTACTCTGGAAGAGCAAACCATAACCCATGGGCAAGTTGCGTGTGCCCTGTGAAGATTTAATGAGGCAAGTTTATCAGATACTGTGCTGCTTTACCACAAGAAGCACACACATGTACTACTCCTCCACCCACACTCCTTGTTTGTTCTGAGTTGGTTCTGAGTCTGGAGGTGACACTTCCCATCAGAGCACAGCCTGTGGCAGAGGCACTCCTACACAGATTTCTCCTAAGGGGTGAAAAAGTACTATAGCTGGAAGAGGAGAGTAGAAGTAACAGAACAAATAAGAACAACCTGCCTGTCAGGAAGATTTCTGTCAGTGCCAATTAAAAGTTTTTGCAGGTTCCCGCATCTTAAGTTTTGCTCTGAGGAAATCATGAAGGAAGAATATGTAAATAAATGAGCACAAGACAGAAAAGGAAAAGTTGGACTTCAGACTGGGGTGGAACTTGTAAAGAATCATTGTTTTATAATCAGGACTACATTTTCACTGTTGAGCTTGCTTTTTGACTTACCTGGCCCCTATGTGCAATCCCATATAGTCCATAACCTTGAGATGGGCATCTGTGCTGCCACTGCATCAGGTTGAGGAAGCTGGGAACTTTGGAGTGAAATTCACAGTCATCAGTGTTCTGAGTTGCTCAAGGCAATTGCAGAAAAGGCTGAAGAGACAACACTACCTTAACTGCTGCTCTTGGAGTTGCCATGCCCTGCTATTTTGCCATTCAGAGCCCTGAACCCTCTTTTGGAGATGGTGCTTTTATGGTCTGTTTCATAAAAGCAGCAGGTGTTCTCACCACTGGTTTGAAACTTGACAGCAAAGAGGAGTTGCTGCAATGTCAAGGATTTGAAAGATTGCAACCTTCTATTTACATACCTAAATTTTAGTACCACCTTTACAGGTCAGATGCTAAACTTTTCAGAAGTTATGAGCTGTTCATGAGACTCACACAGCTACTTGTTTATGTATGTTTGTAGTACTGCTCCCTGGGTTATACTTTGGAAACTCACCAAAAGGTTTAGCAGTCTTAAAACTTTCCTCACCTTTGGCTAAATAAGACTTTAAAATACACAACTAATGATTAGGTACCAGGACCCAAAAAATCAGCCTGGCCTATTTCTCCAAACCTGGCCACAAAACAGGAAAAGATTCCAGAAAGACGTGTACATCATCTTTATATACAAATGTCAAATATAATGCCAAAAATTCTGACATGTTTTTCCAATACCCAAATCGAGTTGAAGATTTGCAGAGTTTGTTGGTTTTTTCCCATATCAGAGAAATCAGACTGACACAGTGTAGTCCTCTGTTTCAGTCAGTGCTGCTCAGGGCAGCATTTCTTCCAACTTGAAC
The DNA here is from genome assembly GCF_000695815.1 of Acanthisitta chloris. NCBI lineage: Eukaryota > Metazoa > Chordata > Aves > Passeriformes > Acanthisittidae > Acanthisitta > Acanthisitta chloris. The sequence continues at coordinate 16,727 of NW_008660132.1, forward strand.
AAGAAAACCTTGAGAGCTGCACTTTGTTCTTCTTTTCCCCATCAACTTTTAATAATTTGATTGATTTTTTTTTAGTTTGGTTGCTGCTATAATGCCTATTGAACAACTTAAAAATTAAATTATACCTAATTACAGGTATATAAAACTGTAGGCAGTGGAAACACTGAAATGATCAGCAAATTTTTGGGTGCAAGTTTTTTACCAAATGTTTCTAAATCAGTAATTGGTTGTAATGGCCTAGGTATTTCTCAAAGCTGAGAAAGTGTCACAAAATTTATTTCAGTCAGATGAATGTTAAACACCTTTCTCACCAATTCACAGACCATAGCCTTTAATGTCGATTCAAAGAGCTTTGGTGGTTATAAGAGCTTAGTTGACTATGGAAAAGACAGAAAATGTAATTTTTATTTTATTATTTAGTAACATGAAAATAACGCTGTGGACAAAGGAATGCTGAAAGTGTTTACTGCCTGCAGGATAATTCTGCTTTTTATGAGATCACCTGGAAAGTGGACATAGAGTTTCACAGGAAATGAGTTTCTCTCTTTTGACACGTCCACAAACTAAAAGTGAAAATTTCCTGGTAAGTGTCAACAGCTACTGGAAGGATATAGGAAGCGGAGTTTCTCTGGGAGTGGGAATCAGATTGGGAAACAGGATTTATACAAGTGTGTTAAACTGCCACCTTCCCCTCAAAGTAGTGCTGGGAGATGCCTGTTGCTAATTACAGTCTAAGAACCATGAGCACTCACAAAATGCCAGGCTGAGGACAGGCAAAGCTACATGAATTTCCAGACTCAAAGAGAAATATCCTGAAAGTTAACCTTTAATTATAAGCATTCTATCCAGTATCCCATTTGGATCCATACTTTCTAAACCACACCTGTCTTAAAATAGGAATTGTAATAAAATAATGATTAACTTTGATGGTTTTTGTTGCAGAGTTCAGTGAGAATCCCTGCTTGCATGAGTAGCAATTGGCCTCTGAAACACAGGCAACACCAATATTCAGAAAATCCCAAGGAAAACGCTCCTGCCCTCTTGATTCTTCAGTATCACTAGCAAATGGGCATTTGCAAGCCCTTTAATTGAAGAAATTAGAGTTCAAGTCTCATGAGGAGTTCTTACAAGGACAAAGAAGGTGCCGTGTTTACATTGGGAATATAAAATATTTTTACGCTTCTGCTAAGGATTTGTTTACAGCTCTTGAAGAGTAATCTGAGGTTGCATTAGAATGCACACTAGAACCTCACAGCTTCTTCACAGATATTATTCCAAGGTGTGGTTTCTGTATATCCCTTTTCAGAATGCAGCATCGCAGAACAGGTATACAAAATGGGTTAAATTGAATCCTGCAGCTGCAGATATGAGGATTGTTTGATGGTTTTCTGTTCATTTGGGGGTTCTTTGTTTGTTTGTTCACACCTTTTGTGTGTGTTTTGGTTGTATTGTCTTATTATTATGATTATTAGTGGGGTTTGTTTGTTTGTTTGAATTTAGACTGTTTGTATGAATGCAAGCTCTCGAAGCCAAGGAGTGCCTGTGCGTTCTGATGAACAACTACTCGGGGCACCAGGTGCCAGAAGAAACCCTTTGGCCTGGCAGAGCACAGCAAGGCAAGTGGCCGTGGACGGACTCGTTTGTGGAGGGCACCGACAATCTGCCGCCCGTCACTCAGGAGCCTCCAACCACTCCGGGAAACCCACACTGCCAAGGCAGCAGGAGTTGGAGGTGAAAGAGAAAAAAGAAAGTTGCCAGTTCTCATTAAGATTTATTATACGTATGAACTTTTGTAGTCCCGAAGCTTAACGACAGATGGTGGTGTAACTCCACCAATTTTGTAACGTCTCCTTTTCTTTGATGTTGTAATACAGACTCTCCTCGATTTGACTTCGGTTAAAACTAGCATTTTCTGCTCTTTCCCAAGTGTCTCGGAGCAGTGCGCGGGGAGGAAGGGGAACGAACCTGTTTCGAAGAGGAGTCTGTTAGTGTTCTTGTTCGCTTTCTATACAATTCTAGTGGAAAATGGCACTCTGATAGACACCTAAGACTGCCAGCTGCACAGAGAAAATACATTAAATTAATTAAAGGAAGACGGTTTCAAAGCGGTTTATTTCAAGCGAGAAATACAATTGTGCAGATGAAATCTCGAACCGTAAACAGGAACAAATAAAACGCGCCAGCTTTTCTCATTAGAAAGCCGAGTTATATTTTATACCGTAATCGTCGTTGTAACAAAAAAAAAAAAAGGTGGGAAAAGTATGTGTTTGTTTAGCTCTAATTTTGCGT
>NW_008660133.1:0-1011 GCF_000695815.1 Acanthisitta chloris
TGGGGTCTCCTCCACTTATCAAGGTCTCTCTCCTGCAGAAGATGCATTTATTGGGGTCTCTCCTTTTATGGGTTATTCTCTCCTCTACACAAGATGCTTTTCTTGAGGTCTCCCTCTATTATTTGGGTTCTCCCTCTACATATGATATATTTAGTTGGGTCTCACTTCTCCTCAAGATGTGTTTGTTGGGGTCTCCTCCACTTATCATGTTCTCCCTCCTGCAGAAGATGCATTTATTGGGGTCTCTCCTTTTATGGGGAGGTTTCTCCTCTACACAAGATGCTTTTCTTGAGATCTCCCTCTATTATTTAGGTTCTCCCTCTACATATTATATATTTAGTTGGGTCTCCCTTCTATGCCAGATGTTTGTTGGGGTCTCCTCTCCCTACAAACTGCATTTATGTGGGGGGTTCTCTGGGGTCTCTCCTTTTATGGGGTATTCTCTCCTCTACATAAGATGCTTTTCTTGAGGTCTCTATTATTTAGTTTCTCCCTCTACATATGATATGTTTAGTTAGGTCTCACTTCTACTCAAGATGTGTTTGTTGGGGTCTCCTCCACTTATCAGGTTCTCCCTCCTGCAGAAGATGCATTTATTGGGGTCTCTCCTTTTATGGGGAGGTTTCTCCTCTACACAAGATGCTTTTCTTGAGATCTCCCTCTATTATTTAGGTTCTCCCTCTACATATTATATATTTAGTTGGGTCTCCCTTCTATGCCAGATGTTTGTTGGGGTCTCCTCTCCCTACAAACTGCATTTATGTGGGGGGTTCTCCCCTCTATTATGAGGGTCTCCCCCTTTTCCAACATACTTTTTTTTTTGGGGTTCCCTCCCTTTCCCTGCAGTGGCTGAGAACAGATGAGATGGAGAAGGGAAGCAGTGGGACCCCAATCCGAATTGAGAACCCAAACCAGTTTGTGCCACTCTACACTGACCCACAGGAGGTGCTGGAAATGCGCAACAAGGTGCAGCACCCAGAGCTGGGTGGGAATGGGGTGGGAATGGGTGGG
>NW_008660134.1:0-2308 GCF_000695815.1 Acanthisitta chloris
GCCGCCCTTGCGATGGAGCCAATCACCGGCGACCTTCGGCGCGCTGATTTGCATGGGACGCGCCTATTGGCCGCGGTCAGCCCGCGCGGGCCAGGCCTACGTGTCGGAGGCTCCCATTGGTCAGGGCGCGCGGGCGCGGCGCGGGAGCTCCGTGCGTGTGTGTGTGTGTGTCCCTCGGACTGACAGAGCCGGCGACAGGGGAGGGCAGGGGTGGCCCAGCACCCGGGAAACAGCTCGAAAATTGCAGCGGGATGGAAGGTTATGGGAGTTGGCGTCACCGTATAGCACCGTTTAGCATGTGGCTAAAGGCTGCCAAAGTACCGATGTTCCACAAGAGCATCGTCTGGTGCGGGGCCAGCGTAGGACAAAAGTTGTTTATTAAAATTTCTTTTAAAAGGTGTCTCGGCCAATAACTAAGAAATTAATAAGTGGCACACCAATGATTCCAATGGGGTTTTTACTCTGCCTCAGCACAGGCTCACGATGAAGTAGTAATCCTAAGGGAAAAGTAGCACCTCTGGTTCCTACTGCAGCCTGAATGACGCAGGAAAACATAGAATTCACTTCCTACAGTCATGTGGTATCCCAGAGTACTCTGAAACTCCTTAACGATTCGTTTTGCCACCAATATTCATTTGCCACCCGTTCTTGATGTACATTTCTGTAGTTTTTCAGGGAAAACATTATACCATCATTGGAATTTCGGGGAACCCAGGCATACCAGCACAGGTGTGTTGTCTGCTTGGCACCAGACAGCAGGGGTTTTCAGTTCTTGGCTTTTGAAACACCACATACATAACTATGAATACTTAAGACCTAGCAATAGTATATTGTATAGACATTAGAGAAAATAAGGTATTATCCAGAAGATATAATTTCAAGTATTATATTGTTTCTTAAAGGCATTTCTGATACAAGGACACACACAGCCTAAGATACCACCATGGGGGATGCAATCTTATGTGAGAAAACCCATCCTGGCTGGCAGGGGTGAACCTGTTCCAGCTCTGCACAACACATATATTCCAGCCAATCATTGCTGGTTCAGGTGAAGAAAAATGAGGTGAAGGTGGGAATCTGCTTCTCTAGCTAGCAGTCAGTCCAGGGCAATCTGGCAGTTGCTTGATGCATACACCACATCCCATTCATAGACTTTCCAAATGTTTCCCATCTGGTTCTTTTAATCCTGGAGACAGATCCACAGTTTTCATTCTGTATTCTCCATCTAACATCATCTGACCATGATCTGGCGATTTCTCTACAGTCTGTGAAAGGCTCCCAGCCTGCCCCACAGTATAAAAAGTCTCCCTGTTACATCCAGTGGGCTGGGAAAGAAGCCACGGAGTTATAGGAATTCCCAAAGGGCAGCAAGCATAGAGAACAGGCAGACATTGTAAAAGTACACACACAGAAACACTTAATTGTTTTAAATGCAAAAGACATTTTCTGTTGTCAGATGCAAGCAAACTGCATTGCTTTCACATAGAAAAGTTGTTGGCAAGAAACTAGCTGGCCCATGTTTAAAAGCATTCCAGGGATACTTACCCCATTGGGAGAACAGAAACACAAGAGAAACGATTTACATACAAACTGACCTGATGCTGCTTACCAGAATCAGCTTGAATTAGGGTTAATCTTGTCATAGAGCACCAAGAAAGAGCCAGCCTTTATCTCTTAGGAGCTTGCAGACTTGCCCAGTCACTTTCCAACGGAATGTACCTATTGGCCGTCATTTGCCTATGTTCTTGACACGACTATTCAGAGAACTAAAACGAGTGTGGACCTTCCTTAGCAATATCTGGGGTGTCTTGGATGGATACCAGACCTATGAAGGAAACAGCATTTGGTTTGGCAGGTTTCCAGGAGCTCCAAGACAAGCCAAGTTGCCTCAAAGGGCTCTGAGAAACTAACATAGTGGCAGGATACACCCATTTATGCAGTAAACAACATGAGAGTCTCTAACTTTCCCAGGCCATGAGTCCATTTTTTAAACTTATTAAAAGTATATCCATTAAGATGAAACTAGAAGGAACATACACATTCTACAGTAGGGTAAAATACAAGCAGAAATTAAAGAGAAAAAGAAATGTTTTCTGGCCATCAGTATCCACGGGGAACCTCTCCATTTGCCCCGATATTCAGGATTTCTGTGTCCTACCCCCCCTCACTTGTCCAAACCAGTGTGAGCACCCTGGTCCCTGGATGCTCACTGCCAGTTGCAGGCACCTGTATCTTCCACAGGTACAGGCATCTCCCTAGACTCTCCAGGGAGCTGGTGAATGGGCAATCCTGTTAGGAAAGAGGCACA
>NW_008660134.1:2379-2645 GCF_000695815.1 Acanthisitta chloris
ATTGTTCTGACATGAAGATCCCACTAACTGTAAGCACGTTGGCTCTTTCTCCTTTGCTGCACATTCACTCACATCTCAAACCTCTAGCTGTACTTATGTGCATTTATATATAAACCCCTCCATGCTACTATTTCTGTTTCATGCCCTCCCACCTCATGAACCCATTAGATTTATTTCTTTGAATTTAAAAAGAATTCAAAGAGTTGATTATCACTGTCTGATCCCATCTGCTTCTGAATATACATGCCACAAGCAGAAATTTCCTT
>NW_008660134.1:2702-6164 GCF_000695815.1 Acanthisitta chloris
CACACTAATTGGCTTCTACACCTACACTCACTCCTCTCCCTGCATCCATTCTGGTTTTTATCTTAATCACGCTCCTTCATCTCATCTCTTTTCCTGTAAGCTCAAGCCACTTTGGTGTGCGCCTTAATTTTGTATTACCAAATTTACATTATTTTGAACTCCATATCCATCTTTTCCCAGCTCTGCACTCAAAGAGGAGCTGAGAAGGACTCAGTCACACCAGTGTCTTTCCACATTAGGGAGCAGCAGAACTGGGACCCCTCCATGAAGAAAGGCTGAGCCAGGCTGAGGGAAGGTGAGCCAGGGATGAGGACACCACACAGCAGTGTCCAAGCGAGGCAAGCAGAGCAGGGCTGGAGATGGTAATGGTTTTGCCATCAAGCAAAGTGACAAGTCAGGCCCTGAGTCAAGCCAGTCACCAAGTCAGGGACATGTGTGGGCACAGCCCTCCTACAACACAGTTCAAGCCAGAAGCAGGGTGCTCCAGCCCAGGTGGGAGTGCCAGCCAAGGGCAGGTAAAGCTTATGAATGCACTCAGGGCCCTGGCGCTCTGCGGTTACATCTGCTCTTTTTACCTGCAGAGTCACTGTACTCACTCAAGAGACTGAACTGGGCACAACTCCAGGAGTTCTTACTAGCTGTAATGACTATTTTGGCATCTCCAAGTAACTTTCTTTACATATTGTTCAGTGATGATTGGAGGAAAGCAGATAATCAGCAAATCGAGCTCAGAATTAGCTCTATCCTGCCCCAGTACATCCACTGATCTACGAAGTGCCTTTGTTCAGGCCCCCTGACCTCTGTCAGAGAGACAGGCATGCTTTCCAGTTTTTTCCCTTTCACTCACACTTCTAGCTTTAGCCATATTTAAGGATAATCCATAGGTGCTCCTTGTCTCAGCTAATATGTTTGGACCCAACTCCTGGAATCAGCTTTGTCTAGACTAAACATCCTTTTGGACAACTTCAGAACAATTTGATGAGGCACATTTTCTCCTGGTGTTTATTTCCTCCTTTTATTTGTTTATTTACATCTGCTATTAGGCTGAAACACCTTACTAACACAGTACACATCTTTCATAGTTATCAAACACAGAGAATATATTTAAAGGTGCGCAGAGCAGCCCTACATCTATCACAGTTCTCACTTCCATCATACAATGTGCTGACATTTTCTTAAAACAATATGACAGGGAAGAAAAACTGACTCTTCTTTCCCTCAAGTGAAAATAAGCCTCTATGTTCAACCTACTCCTCTTAGTATTTCCCAAATGCTTCTGAACAAACAATCCTGAGTAAAGAAAGAAACCATCCAAAAGCACAGGATAAAAACTACACACAGAAATCACAAAGCAACCAAAAAAAATATTTGCCTATTAATGCTTTTCAATAAACCCAAAGGGTTATCTCTTCCACTTTTAAGTATCTGGTCTGTAGCTATGGTTGCCTATTGGATGTTTCTCACAAGCGTTATAAGAATTAGCTGAAAATACCTTTGGACTTGACAGTGACTTGCAGAATTGCTGTTAGCAGCTTAATACAGGGTGCCAGAGGTATTTGCTACTGTAGAATGATAATGCTATTTTAGAATAGTAATGAATGCAACAAAGCAGTTCTAAGGCTTGCAGTAGCATCCCGCTTTTTGAATATGTTAAGTGTTGGATTCTGCTGTACACAGTTATGGGAAAAAAAAGTTAATCTCAATTGAAGTTCAAATAATGCATGAAGCATATAAAGTATCACTGATTTGGTATCACAGCTGAGGGATTACAAAACACTATAGCAGACCTGAGGAGGAGCTCAAGTGCTGTACAGAAGAAATCTGACAGATGGTTTTAGCAGGCAAACTGCAGTAACACAGGTGACAGTTTATCTGAGCCACTGTTAAGTCCACCTAAGAACCTCTGGGATCTGACAGTGTCACCCTTGGAAAAAATGCAGCAGAAAATCAGGTTGTAAATGTGCTTGTGACAAAATCCCTTACTGCACTGCAGTGACTGGACAGGTAGCCTCATCCTCTGAAATGCCAAATGATAACATAGCTATGTCAGCCTTTAGCTCATTTTAGAACTAACCTCTGAACTTTTTTTTGTGTAGTCATTTAGATCTCAAGTGAAATGCTAGAAGGAAAGGACATGTGTGTTTCTGATTGATTTGACATGCTATTTGGAACCCAAAAAAATACTGTACTTACCTCTGTACAGGTAGGACTCTGTCAGAGGGAGGAGAGTATCACTCGGAAATACATTATCATGATGTGATCTCAGCCAGCAACTAAGTACCAAGCAGCCATCAGGTCACATAAACCACACCCCAGCCTTCTCCCCTGGGGAGGAGAATTGGAGTAAAACAAAGGTAAACCCCATGGGTTGATACAATAATAATTTATCTCTTAATAACTTTACGAATTGAAATAAAACAAGATTAAATGTTGCCCTGGTGCCCTCAATGTAAGAAGGACATTGAACTGTTGGAGCAAGTCCAGAGGAGGCCACAAAGTTGGTAAGAGAACTGTAGGACCTCCCCTATGAAGACAGGCTGAGGAAGTTGGGGCTGTTCAGCCTGGAGAAGAGAAGGTTGTGTGGAGACCTCATAACAGCCTTCCAGTATCTGAAGGGACCTACAAGGAAGCCAGAGAGGGACTCTTTGTTAGGAACTGCAGTGATGGGACAAGGGGCAGTGGGTACAAATTGGAAGAAGGGAAATTTAGTTTAGATATTAGGAAAAAGGTTTTCACTGTGAGGATGGTGAGACACTGGCACAGGTTGCCCAGGGAGGTTGTGGATGCCCCAACCCTGGCAGCATTCTTAGTGTTGGATGGAGCCTCAAGCAACCTGGTCTAGTGGGGAGTGTCCCTCCCCATGGCAGGGTGGACTGGGACTAGATGATCTATAAGGTCCATTCCAACCCCTAAAATTCTGTAATTCTATGAAAATAGCCCATCCCTGGGCAGCAATCGGTCCCTCATGGCCAGCTCCCCCCAGTATATATATTGGGCATGATATTCTATGGCATGGAAAATCCCTTTGGCTAGTTAGGGGCAGCTGTCCAGGCCATGCTCCCTCCCAGCTTCTTGTGCACCCCGTCACTGACAGCAAGGACTGAAACGTCCTTGACTCGAGCTAAACACCACTCAGCAACAACCCAAACATCAGTGTGTCATCAACGTTACTCTCATACTAAATCCGAAACACACAGCGCTGTACCGGCTACTGGGAAGAAAACTAACGCTATCCCTGCTGAAACCAGGACATTTGTAAAAGCAAATCTAGCCCAAAGATGATCAGTTGCTGCATAAGTCACTCATTTTGAGAAAACAGAAGTTGGTGCCTATCACGCCAAGGTGACATACGCACACCATTCCAGGGGCAGCCGAGCAGACAGGTAACGCGCGGCACATTCTCTCTGCCTTTGGCTCCTGCCCGCCGGACCCGACTCTGCAATGCGCGAAACGCGTCGCTGT
>NW_008660135.1:0-5302 GCF_000695815.1 Acanthisitta chloris
TTCCAACCTGGTTGATTCTATGACATCAAATTCTGCTGTGGTAGGTCATTAACTAACTTAGCAAAGGTAAATGAGAACAAGTAGGATATGATGGAGAATAAAACTTGAAGGCAGCATAAGGTATTTTTTTAAAAAAGGCTTTTTTCTATTATTTATTTTATTTTAAGTGCTGTTTTCCTCTTGCAAACACTGGCACAAAGTCAAAGCCAAGAACTAAGTAAGTTACCAGGAATACTATAGAATCTTCAGAATAAGCAGCAATATCTAGTGTTATATGATAAGGGATGATGTGAAACCAAGGACACAAAAGCAAGTGAGATCTGCTTGGGGAATTAGAAGAAAGTTGCCCAGAAAATATAAGTTTCCAAAGGAACATTAGTATTTTAATAAAAAACCAAGTTAAAAGCATGTTTATAGCCATGCTAACACAGAGGGCAAAGGGGCAAAATCTTTCACTCAGAATATGCATTTTCAGGGAATTGAACTTTTTTTAACTTTTTCTATTTGCTAGAAAATGCCCTGAGCTAACCCATGAGGCTTTTCCTGCTGTTTCTCCTTTTCTGTTATGCAGAGGACAATACATTCCACCCCTGCCATGGGCAGGGACACCTTCCACCAGCCCAGGTTGCTCCAAACCCCATCCAACCTGGCCTGGAAACCTTTCAGGGATGGAGCAGACACAGCTACTCTGGAAATACCATTCCAGGGCCTCACCACCCTCACAGAGAATTCCTTCCCAATACCCCACCTCTCCCTGCCCTCTGCCAGTGGGAAGCCATTCCCTGTGTCCTGTCCCTCCAGGCCCTTGTCCCAAGTCCCTCTGCAGCTCTCTTGGAACACCTTTAAGCACTGGAAGGAGCTCTAAGGTCTCCCTGGAGCCTTTTTTCCAGGTGAACACCCCCATCTCTCCCAGCCTGGCTCATAGCAGAGGTTCTCCATCTCCCTAATCACTGAAGCACTCAGAGTGCTCTCACCTCCTCCCTGGGGCTAACCACAGGATGTTTCCTAACTAAGATAAGGAGCAGGATTATCCCCTCCAAGGCTCAGTTCGAACATAAATGAAGAAGTGACTCTGCAGGCTCAGGAACTCCTCCAATTTATCTTCCCAAAGCATCAGGACATGCAAACATCCACATAACCATCTGTGCAGTCAACATAAATCCTCCTCCCAAGGGAGTCTGGCTCATAGGGATGTCACCTGGAGCAGGCAAGAGCTTCATTTGCTGAACCTCACTTAATTGCTCACAGGATGGGAAGGAGGGAAGCACATACAGAATGGGGAGCTGAAAGAGAATGGAACACAACACTGCACAGGGCTCAATTTGCTTATTGGGAAATGAGGGAGAGAGCAGGGCAGCTCCTCTGCTATTGTGTTACTGACAAATAATGTCACTCTGCCCCGTGTTACATGGTCAATAATTAAAAGATTGCAGGTTCCTCCCTATGGAAAACTGCAAAAGCAACAAGCCATTCCCACGTACCAAAAAGAGACTATCAGTTTATTTTATGTACAGGGAATTATTGCTATGATATAGGTCTCCCAGAACACATTACATTCTCATTATCAGAGAATCACAGAATTTTAGGGGTTGGAATGGAGTTTAGGGATAATCCAGCCCCAATCCCCTGCCCTGGGCAGAGACACCTCCCACCAGAGCAGGTTGCTCAAGGCTTTAGCCAACCTGGCTGTGAACACTGCCAGGGTTGGGGCAGCCACAGCCTCCCTGGGCAACCTCTGCCAGTGTCTCACCACCCTCACAGGGAAAACTTCTGCCTAAAATCTAATCTCAATTTCCCTCTTGCAATTTCTCCCCATTGCTCCTTGTCCTGCCCCTGCAGTTCCTAACCAAGAGTCTCTGCAGCTTCCCTGGAGCCCCTTCAGCTCCTGGCAGGTTGCTCTGAGGTCTCCACACAACCTTCTCTTCTCCATTAAAGACACTAACAGCAAAAATCAAGGCACAGTTTGTGCCCTGCCTTCATGGGCACTTTGGGATCTTCAGATCCTGGTTGCAAATTCAGGGTGCAAGTGCAGTCCCTGCCCCACAGCCTTTCATCAGCAGGGGTTGGAACTTAATGGTCTTTAAGGTCTTTTCCAACCCAAACTGTGATTCTATGTACTCTTCACAGCCCAGTTCTCCGACTGTAAGATGAATTTAATCCCCTCTTACTCTGGTCCTGTGAGAACCTGAGGAGTTTCTGAGGGGTTTCACTTATAAGCAGCAAAGAGTACACAAAACCTCTCTCTTCTCCCCAGTGAGCTCTGCACCACATCTCCTTCAGGGCTGGGAGAAGCACAAGAGGACTCTGTGAGTGTTCTACCTTGTAAAACAACCAGGACAAAACCCTGACACATTATTTTACAGCAAATAACACTTCTATTCCCTTTGCCTCTGGGTTTTCATTCTTTCTTGAGGGATTTTTAGGACTCACTGAAGCACAGAGGTTTTTTTATACCTTGGTCCTGGGTGGCAGGTAACCCCTCAGGACAGCACCAACACACTTCCTTGGCACCAGTGCTTTCCAGTGGCATCACAAATCTTGTCTCATGCTGCCACTCTGTCATAAACCTCATTGACTGACTGTGAGATGCACTGACCCAGTGTGCCATTGCATCCTCAAATCCCACCACTGGCAAACAGCACAGGGAGCTGTGGCAGTGTCACAGGAGAGAGATGTAAAGGGCAGAGCTACAAGGATAACACAAGGTCCAAGAGTGGCTCAAGACTCTTAAATCTCTCAGTCAGAGGAGCTCATCATTGCAGCCCCATGTGAGAGACTCACAGGTGTGGAGCTGCACTCTCCTCCTGTCTGATCCTTTCAAAGTCAGCACAGGAAGGTTATAGACCTCATGGAGCAAGTCCAGAGGAGGCCACACAGATCCTCCAAGGCTCCCTGCAGTGACAAATCCCCCAGGAAAGTGAAAAAGGCCAAACCAACCAACCATTCCCTCCAGGAGGAGGAAATTCATCCCTGATGTTCTCAGCAAGTCAGTAATGTCATTGATGAACAGGTGACTCTCCATTTTGCAACCCAAACTACATCATGGAGAAGTGTCTGGGATCAGAGTTGGACTGGTACCAGTGGGAGCATCCCCCAACCACTGACAGTGCATCTCCCACCTCATCTTTTCCTCTCCTGCTCTGTATCCCATGCACTGACTGAGCTCCAACTCCACGTGCACTGACCATCAATGACCAGTGACCTCTCTGTCCCAGTTTGATATCACAACATAAACAGGAGATACAACCAGTTTCCCTTAAGGCTTCAAATGTTCACATACCCCCAAGTCTGCTCCTCTCCAGGCAGATAATGTTCTTCCTCCTGACATCAAAGGCCAATGGAGTGATATTGATATTCCTCTATGAAGTTACCAGTTGGAATCTTCAAGTTTGTCCTCATGTCCAAGCACTTTTAAAGAGAATTGATATTAATTGCTCCCACTGCAATTTGATTCACAACCAACCTCCCTGCATAAAAAAACTCCACCTAAATTCCTAACATGCCCAAACCTTCCATTAATTTGAGCCCACACATCCTCCTGTTCATGTCTGGCCCAATAACACTGGAGTTCATTAGCTCTAACTTCTCACATCCCAACACCAGTAAGACTAGTCCCCACTTTAGCACAAGGATTTTGACATCCCTTCTGATACACTGACCACATTTAGCTTCATCAAAACCTGGCCAGCCCTAAAGATCTCATCCATAAGGAGAAGAGGACAAGGGCTTTGTGGATCATGGTGGCACAGCTTCATTTCAGTGCTCACATCTTCTCAAGAGGGTGTCACCTGGCCCTGCATCTCACAAGCTTTGCAGCCCTGATGCAGCATCAAGTTCAGTTTAGCTTCAAAGAATATATACATTCTGGGGTCAACAAGAGGCAGCTGAGAGAAGAATGTGATGCTGTGACTCATACAAGGAGCTGGAGGCACATCCTAGCTCCATCCATGGCAGGAGGGACTTTGCTGTGAGTACAATGCACAGATCTGCCACAGAATCAGTAGATTTTGCATGAAGTTGTATTAGGACTGTGAACAGCCTTCAGCAAAGCTGTCAGCAAGAGAAGGAAGAGCAGGAGGGATGTAACCTGCCTGGGTGCCTGGGGTACAGACACATGGGTGTTGTCAGCCCAGGCAGTGTGGGACAGCCTGAGTGTCTCTTGCTACAGATCACACACATCTCTAGGTTTGAAAATGGAGAAAAAGGAGTTTAAGCTGATACTGGAAATATTCTGCTTTACAATTTCCCTGCTCTGCAGTCAGTGCAGGTACTCTAGGTGTACCTATGCCTGTTGGCAGGTCCAAGTGCCCACTGCTACAGATCACACACATCTCTTGATTTGAATAGGGAGAAAAAGGAGTTTAAGCTGATACTGGAAATATTCTGCTTTACAATTTCCCTGCTCTGCAGTCAGTGCAGGTACTCTAGGTGTACCTATGCCTGTTGGCAGGTCCAAGTGCCCAGCTCCACATCACACACACATGACATCTGAACACAAATATCCTCCTCATGCCCTTGCCTGGGCACACAGACACCTCTCAGCTTTCTAAGGAGCCTGAAGGAACCCTGAGCTGCTGATTGAGCCCCCAGGTGAATGAGGCTCGGGGGTTCCAGTGTTGCTGAGAGCTGAAAAGCACTTGGAGTGCTGAACACAGTTTTGGTGTTCCCAACATAAGAACATGGAACTGTTGGAGCAAGGCCAGAAGAGGCCATGAAGCTGATCAGAGAACTGGAGCATCTTCCTTATGAGGACAGACTGAGGGAGTTGGGGCTGTTCAGCCTGGAGAAGAGAAGGTTGTGTGGAGAGCTCAGAGCAACCTGCCAGGAGCTGAAGGGGCTCCAGGGAAGCTGCAGAGACTCTTGGTTAGGAACTGCAGGGACAGGACAAGGAGCAATGGGGAGAAATGGAAAGAGGGAAATTGAGATTAGATATCAGGAAGAAGTTTTTCCCTGTGAGGGTGGTGAGACACTGGCCCAGGTTGCCCAGGGAGGCTGTGGCTGCCCCAACCCTGGCAGTGTTCACAGCCAGGTTGGCTAAAGCCTTGAGCAACCTGCTCTGGTGGGAGGAGTCCCTGCCCAGGGCAGGGGGTTGGGGCTGGATGATCTCTAAGCTCCATTCCAACTCCTTAAAATACAAACTATACTAAGAAAAGGCTCCTTAATCCTCTCCCAAATCTCCCCACGTTACCAACTCTTTGCTGCTACAAGCTCTGTGTGGTTTATTGCCCTTCACAGCTCCCCACAGCCCCCAGTTCACCCTATTAAATAACACAGATCTTTACCAGAGAGCTACAAGTCTTCC
>NW_008660135.1:5382-10279 GCF_000695815.1 Acanthisitta chloris
CCACAGGCAGCTCTACACACAGAGGTGCAACCTGCAGGGTGCCAGCACTGGCCTTGAATCAGAAAAACACTTAGGAACATGATTAAGTACAACATAATCCAGGATGGCAATTAAACACAGGCTTACAGGCAAGCACATGCTTAAATGTCGGCCTGGATGGTGATGCTTTGGGAATCAGGGCCCCTTCCAAGGAAGGTGGAGTTGCTGGGTGGATTAACACCTTTTGTTTGTACCTCTGGAGTTTGAATAGGTGTGAACAAACTGGGAGGAAGGATAACTGGAAGCCTCTCACCTCGACTGCTCCATATACTCTGAGCCATTCTTCACCTCTCAGTGGCTGGTGCAGAATTGAACATCACTTGTCACATACCCAGAGTCACAGATGGGTCAGGTTTGAAGGGACCACAGTGGGTCATCTGGTCCCACCTCCCTGCTCAAGTAGGGCCAGCCCAGAGCACATGGCACAGAATTGTGTCCAGATGGTTCTGGACTATCTCCAGTGAGGGAGAATCCACGACCTCTCTGGGCAATCTGTTCAGTGCTTGGTTTTCCTCATCTTCCCAGTTCCACCTGCATTTCAGCCCAGGTTCAGGGTCCTGCCTGGCAGCATGACAGTCCCCAGCAAGGCAGAGTGGGGACACAGGACCTGCCAAAGGCCCTGGAGTGACACACTGAGCACTGCACTGTCTGCAGTAAATCCATTTCCTTCTTGCTTTAGCACTGTTTGGTGGCTATTCCCATCTCCAGCTGTGAACAGCAGTGGAACAAACAGCTTATTGCTGTCCAAGCTCTGGGATGAAGTGACAGGTAAGGTCTGAGCCTCTGCCCAGGTTCTGTCACTCCTTATCCTTAGGTTTCTGCTACACACTGCACAGCAGGGCTTGCAGAGGGTTGGAAGAAGATGATCTTTAAGGTCTCTTCCAACCCAAACCATCCTGTGATTCTATGATTTTCACCTCTGATTTCTCTGGGTCTGTTCCAATACTCCATTATATACAGCAACAGAGTAACTCTAACAGCTCCTGTAGCTACTACACAGTAACTCTAAGGTTCCCACTAGTTTCCATGCACCACCCCAAACCCACCTGTGCTCAGACAAACTCCCTTGGCCACAGTGCTCACAACCAGTTAAATTCCACTCTGCATGACCAAAGCAGTGAGGACATGATGGGACTGGAACATCATCACAGCTCAACCTGCCAAAAGGCTGTTTTGCTGCCCCAGGAGCTGCAGCTCAGGTGAGGGAGAGCAGAAACTCCTTGGGAGTACAAATCACATCCAAGGAAAGCACATTGGCTCCTTCTCTCAGCTAAGGAGTTCAAGCAGAACATTCCCCTGTTGGTGTCTTCTTACAGCTGTGGAGTTATTATATCTCCCAGAGAAGATATTCCTGGGGCTGCTGGTCCTTCAGCTCTCAGAAATGCTTCACTGTGTGCTATCAGGAAGCAAGTAACTCTTCAGGGCTGGGGTGGAAGTGAAACTCCATCTAATTTAGGAATAAACAAAAGTCCCCAACTCTTTGAGCCTGAATTACTTAGGATTTTCCCTCCCAAGCTGAAGGAAGAATTAGATCCTAGAATGACACCATGAGGATGTGGTGGTGAGGTGTGAGTAGCAAGTAGAGAATGTCCAATGAACTATTTTCTCTCACAAGCTGAAGGAAGAATTAGACCCTATAATGACACCATGAGGATGTGGCAGTGAGGAGTGAAGGGTAAAGTAGAGAATGTCCAATGAGCTATTTTCTCTCACCAGCTGAAGGAAGAATTAGACCCTACATTGACACCATGAGGATATGGCAGTGAGGAGTGAGTAGTAAAGCAGAGAATGCCCAATGAACCTGACTCATAGTCTGGACTCATTCCTCTGTTTATGTACATTCTAAGAGGTTTAATTAAAACTCCCACATCTTAAGATGGGATTTTCAAAGCTATATAAGCAATTTCTAAGTCTCCAGACTGCAAAGGGCAGGGCAGGTGCTCATGACTCTTAGAAAAGCCTCAGCTGGTGTAAGAGAATTAATGATCTCCTGCAAATTACAGATGTATTTAGCCAAAACAACCCAGGGCCATGTAGAGGAGTTAGACATGAGCCTAAGCTAAGCATGAGGGGAGGGTTAAGGTTACAGACTCAGATTTTACTGCCATGTTCACATGTCAAAGTGTCAAAACCACAAGATAGAGAAAATAAAAGTGTCTTCCACCAAGGAGTGGTTGGGCAGTCACCCAGTGGTGATCACCACAAAATCCAACCCAACCAAATCAAATAATCAACCAAATCTGGCCAAATTCTAAAGCTGTAGATCTGTTTAAGGTATTTAAGATAATCTAAGTCCTTCTATTGGCACAAGCTGTTTAAAATGATCCAAGGCTTTAGATTGGTTTAAGCTGCTTATGCAGCTTTAAGGTTTTAAAAGGGTTTAGGCTGCTACAAAACAGTTCCCAAAAAGCAAGTGGGGTTGGTTGCTGGGAGCTGGTTGTGCCATGCCATGGATGTTAGTGTGGTGCAAGTGCAGAAATATGGACACAGGAGAAAAATATTGTGTTTGCAGCACTAAAGGTCCAAGTCAGGCAGTACCAAGGCTGCAGATACTGAGTTTACAGATGATTTCTGTTGGCATAAATGTGAGAGGAGTGGAAAGTCATGGGTAAAGCACCAAGAACTCTGTCTTCTTTAATAAGCAAATAGAAATCAAAGAAGGAGAGGTCCTGTAGGAAATTACACAAAAACTTCATGGAACAATTGCATCTTACTAGGAGAAAATAGACAACATAGTAGTATATAAACCCAACAAATTCAGCTTTGCTCTCCTCCTCCCTACTACTCTCATTTCCAGCTTTGTATCACATATCCCTCCTCATGCATTTCTTAGGTTTACACCCATTTTCCAGCCCAAAGGTGTCTCTGGAGATTTGAAATCCAAAGTGCCCACGTGGTGCTGGAAAAGCTCAACAAGACCTCGTTAGCCACATAGGCCCTGAGCAATACTTTTGTATTCTGCTGGAACATCCCAGGGCCAGGAAGGCTCTTCCAGGAGATCAGGATGGGTTCTGCCCTCATCTGGATCATTGCAGCACAGAATTATCCCTGCTCAAGTAGGTTTTTTGCAAGAAGCACACTCAAGGCCCATGAGGCTTTAAGAGAACTTCCCATCTCACTGAGCTGCCACAGCTTGGAGCTGCAAGGAACACTTTTACTCTAAGTCCTCTCTGGCAGGTCCAGCTGAGCTCCAAACACTCCCAAGGCACAATTCTCCATGAGCTGTGTGCTTTGGGTCTTGCTCCAGCCCTGCAAGTGCTTTAGCCACTGGAATGTGCTGCCCAGGGAGGTGGTAGAATCACCATGGAGGTGTTTAAGGAGGAATTGGACGTGGCACTTAGTGCAATGGTCTAATTGCCATGGTGGTGTTAGGTCATAGGTTGGACTTGATGATCTCAGAGGTCCTTTCCAACCTTAATGAGTCTGTGATTCCCCAGTGAGATTCTTCCCAGCTCCAGGTCTGCAGTGTCACCCTCCTGCAGGACATGAGGAGCTGCTGGGGTTGCTCCAGCCCTTGGGCTCACCCCTAACCCAAAGCTTCAGTCCCACTCAGCCTGTGAGATGAGGAGCCCAGAGCAAAGCTCAGCTCTGACTCCTAAAGCTAAGTGCTCAACCACAGGGATGAAGTCACCAGCCATTCCTTGGGGAGCTTGAATTTCCTTCCCAAAACAGGCTGGAAAATCAGGACAACACTCCTGCTTGAGGGCACACCTTGAATAAACAGGGACAGCAACATATCTAGTCCCTTTAGCCTGTTAGAGCATTGCAATTTCCAGTCTTCCTGAGGAGGGGATGGCCCTATCCATCCCTCCCTCCCATGGAGATGCAGCAAATGCAGTTCCACTGGGACAAAGAGGCTTTTTTTGGCACTCAGGCACAGGCAGTGTGGTACACAGCACCCTCTGCTCTCATTTACACAAACAAAGGCAGAGCATCTGGCCATGTGTCAAAAGTCTTTAATTACACAAGCCAGCTTATCTTAAATATCTATTTATTGCAAGTTGTAAATGACACAAGATTGCAGTTGCTCTGATAAACACCCCCCAGACAAAGGCAAGTTGTGATTACATATTCAACCTAACACTTCCTTATTCCAGCTTTGGATTGCTTAACTTTGCAACTTTATGTGATATTAATGCATCTCTCCCCCTCCTCCACCTTTGCAGTTTGTTCTGAAGGACCAAGTTCATTTGATGGTTATTCAGACAGAATATTCAGGCAGAGAACCAGAAAAGTTCTGTTTATCACCAAGATTTTTATCCTAATATGCTGCTTTTTTTTTATTTTTTTTTTATTTTTTGACTTGGGCTTTGCTTCTGCAGACAGCACGAGGCTCTGAGCTGCTCTTGCAGTGGCAAACACTGAGAAAAATCCAAATGACTGAGGGGAAAAAAGACAAACTCAAACAGAAATAGCAACAGAAACCTGTTATGTACAGTTAGCTGAGAAAATTACCCTGTTGATTTTCAATTTAGCCAACCTGCTCTTTGGTAAGGAACAGCTCATGCTTCAGAATTGTACACAGCATCCCAAAACAAGGCACTGAGTGACTGTGGATACAGGCTAATATCTATGGATACAGGCTAATAACTATGGATACAGGCTAATTGCAGCTTCCTTGGAGTCCTCCTGCTCTGAGGATTATCATATGATCTGCAAATCTTCCTAAGTGATAACATCACACCAGGAGACAGAGTTGGAAGTGCAAGGCAATGCCAGAGCCCTGGAGCTGATTGAACCAGGAGGGAATACTCCCCCACTGCCCCCCCAAAATGTCAATGGCAAAGGGAATATTGGTGCTGCCAGGTACATTCCTACAACTCACAGAGCTTTTGTATAGCTTTAGCATAACTTGTTG
>NW_008660135.1:10309-16242 GCF_000695815.1 Acanthisitta chloris
CTCTATAAGCTATTCTGGGAACTCAGTTACCTTCCTGGTGTTGCCCATGTGAGTTTTCCAGAACTCTGTTGAGTACTGGTGTTCTCTCCATTATCCTAATACCTGTTATTTCTATCATCCAGCCCTGGCAGCTGACAAAGGGGTGTTGAAATTGGAGCCTGGCATTGCAATTTGGAATTATAATGAGTGAAAGAATCATGGAGCTATTCCCCACAGCTCACATTCTGCTCCATGCCCCATGCTCAGCCTGGCACACTGCCCACTCTAGACTGTCCAAGTTCACTGTCTTTGCCCAATTCACCAAAGGACATCTCCTTTCTGGGGTTGTCATTCACTGAAGGGCATCTCCTTGCAGATGTCATCATCTGTATGATGATAAAATGATGATGTTTTATCATCTGTATGACTGAGCACCCTGAATCTTCACCAAGAACATGGTCCCATGAAGCTGAACCCTACACAAGCAGCAAGAGCACCTTCCTGCCCCAGCAGCAGAGCTGTGCTTGTGCCACACAAGTACCCACAGCACTGGCTGAGGTGCCAATGAGGAACTAAAGCCAAGGAACAATATCTTTGCCTTACAGGCTGATATATCTCTAAAAACAGAAACAAGTTGTTCTTCTCTTCAACTGCCTGTAAACACAAGAGGCCTTGGATACCATCAACTCAACCATCAACCATCCCCCTGCACTGGGAGACCATGGCCATGTCCTCACCTCATGGGCACCAAGTTGGATGAAAGAAGACCAATAATTCCCCATGCTATGCAATTTCAGAGCACCACCTTCAACAGGACTGTCATTTCCAGGTCCCCATGGCTTCACAAAGGGAAACTAAATCCCACTGATGCTTAATCCAGCCTAACTGAGGAGTAAAATCACATCATTTCTGCCCCAGCTGAGAAACAGGTCTTTGCTCTCACTCTAAACCAAGCCAGATCTATATTCAGCACTCCAAAAAACCAACTTGCTTGGCTATAACAGCAATATCTTCCACTGGTTACCTTATTTATCTATTAAACCCTGTGGTTCCTGCTCTCTTGACTTCCCCATGCTCATGTTCACCCCCTGTAGTGGGTGGCCTGACCCTCACAGCCTCCTTCCTCCCCCATTCCCCTTGGCATGGCACCACAGCATGTTTGGAGACACAAAGCCACTCCAAATACTTCCCTTGCATCTACCATGGAGACACACACACATCTCCTTCACTTGCCAGGGAGCAGCTATATTTTTCACTGCATAGAATTACTGTCCAGTGAATTAATCACAGTTATAATCAAATAGAGCTATCAGTAAGGTAAATGTTGCCTGTGCTTGCTGGAGACATCCCCAGTGCACAGGATTGTCTGGAGAATTCATTTCTTGCCACAATTTCCCTGCAGCAAGGAGTTTTCAGAGGAAACCTGGCCACAGCACTTTGGAACAGCCACTAAAAACAAAACAACCTGTTTGTCTCAGCAATTTTCACTCTCCCATGAAACTCATTGTGATGCCAGAACTACAGGAGGGAGAAAAAAAATGGACAATATGAGTTCCAGCAACTAAAACTTAGGTGAATATGAACATGTGTGCAAAGTAAAGGGTCAGTGACTCTGAAATGCCACACAGAATCAGGTAAAGGCCGTAACAAGGGAGAGAAGGGATGATAAACCTATTTTTATGGACTAAAACACACAGGGAAAGGGGAATTGGCTGGTGAAGATTGGAAATGCCTTTGAAACAGAGATGGCATGGGATGGATGGAGGGTACAGGAACCAGGACTGGGGTGGGATGGGATGATGCTTGTGCAGCTGAGCCTTTTCCCAAGCTGCTCTTTTGCACTTGAGAAAGTCTAAAATCCCCTATACAACTCATTTTTTCCCTTGGTTATTTCATACATCCTAGACCTTTAGATTTCAAAGCCTCCTTTAGCTGTAACACCCACTGAGACACATAAAATACACTCCAACTCTAAAAGCAACTTTAAAAGCAGGTTAGAAGTTTTGTTTGCAGCAGAGATGTATTTTCAAGGTCTCTGAGCTCATCCCTGACATCACTCTGAGCAGCACTTGCCTTTCTCACTGGCACTTCAGCAGTGATCAATTCTGTGGTGACTTATTTTCAGTGTTACATCAGGGTTGTTGCTATCAACCCCCAGCCCAGGGCCATGAGTCAGCACCAGCTCTGGGCCCTTCCTCCAAGCAGCCAGGAGATGATCCAACCACCTGTGGTTGTCTCCTCCACTGGATTTTATTGACCAACTCAAAGGTGCCCAAGAGTCCCACAGCAGGAGCTGCTGGTGAGAGCACAGGGGAGGGGAAGAAAGTGAAAGGCAATCTCACTGCTGCACTGAAAATCTGGGCTGTTCCAGGAGTGGAAAACCCATCTGAAGGTCTTGAGTCCCATGGGACTCCCATGCAGAGAGCTTGCATGTAGCCCTGGAGCAGCAGGGCTGTGGGATCCTCCTCTCCCAGCTGCAGGGAGAGGCAGATCAACCAGGATCACTAGGGTCAGGGTCATCCTGGGTCACAACAACCCATCCAGACCAGCCTCAGGCTGGGACCAGCAGCTGAGCTCCTCCCTGGGGACCATCCCAGCAGCTATTTCTGGGGTTCTGCATCCCATGGCCCTTGGAGGGACATGAATGCTTGCACACACAGCCCCCTGAGAGGCCACTGGCCATGTCCCATGCAATGTGTCTCCTTAACTTCTTCAAATCACCAGTACCAGCAGCCAGGTGTGATGTTCACCTCCAAAGAGCCCAAACCCACCACAGCACCCACAGCCCCAGGAGTTGAGGCTGCTCCTGCTTCTAACAGCAAGGCTCATCAGGGCAACCAAACACATCTAGCTCCAGGGATTACCTACACAGGAAAATATGTTTCCCCATGCATTTCCCTCCAGCACTGGTGTCCACCCAGCAAATAACAATCTAAAAAAACCTGCTGTCTGCAGTTGGAGCTTAGAGTCAAAACTTATTACTTGGACTTTCAATCTGCCAGGGACTCACACTGAGATCTTGGCCAAGCAGCTCCCCCTCCCTCCTCCCTGTTTCCCACACAGAAGAAAAAGTAAGATGCAGAAAGGTTAAATAGGAACAAAAAAAGGCCATGCTGGTTCCCCACACACACCTCAGTCAACCACTGAGATCAGAGTGAGGCAAATCCATGACTTACAGAGCTGTGACGTTTCCATTCTTGGCATTAAAAGTTTCTGAGCTTTTTAAGGACCAAAATGAAGAGATTTGGCCTAGGAATCCTGACAGCCAGGGCAGTGATAGGGTTAACTGTGGGTAGGCAACCACCAACCCTCTTAGAAGTTTTTGAAGATCCTCTTCAGATAGCAACATGCACCTTTGAGCAGGCAAATAAATCAGTGTGCTGTGCACTACTCCTTGGTGCATCCATGCTGTCCCATGTTATCCATCTGTATTAACTCAGGCAGCTGCAGAAATTTAGCTTTACATGGAGAAAATTGAGAATTTTAAGCCCCTAAAAGATCTGGAGTGGTTTGTGCTCCTACCAGCACAAGGCAGAAAGCCTCACTCACAGCTGGTCCCATAAAAAATGATGGGTTTAGGTCAATAGTTGTGTTCCTACTCTCCTGGCACTGATCCCTTCCTCACCAGCTCAGACCAAAACAGACATGGATTTCTGGCAAGTGCTGGACCAGCCCAGGACCAGGTGGAAATCCAGAATTAAAGTGCACCTGAGGAAGAGGCCTTTAAGCATTCTGACCTGGACTCCTCCAGGGGTCCATAAAACTTCTTGGCCCATCAACAGCTATCTGAATTCCCAGCAAACAGCCCCATTTCCATGACTGGATTGAACAGAGCAGCCACAATCATTCCCAGAAACGAGCCAAAAGGCTGGAGAGCCATTTGGAAGCCACAACCTTGCATGTTATATGTGTTTACAGGAGTTTTACAACTGTTTCAAGCAGAGCAATGAACAGTATCCTTTACAAACATGATATTGTCAGATGACCCAGGCTCCAGTGCCTGGGAGAACAACAGTTTCATTTCCCTTTCTCATCAAGTGATGAAAGGATAAAAGTCAGAGTGATGCAGAGCCACCAACTCCCACCATTCCCAAGGCATTACAGAAATCTCATAACAGAGCAACTCCTGGCAGGGCTTAGATGCCACTAAGATGCTAAGGAACACACTGGCTCTGGTACAGCATGAAGCAAAATCCACTCTGCCCTGCCCCAACTCTTGGGTTGAGGATTTGTTTTGGGCAATGCACAAAGGATTTCATAGCTCCAAAGGCAGCACAGCAGAAATCTATGCAGGAGACACTTTAATAGGAAAAACACCACATTCCCATCCTCCCCTCCTTAATTACCACCCACTTGGGCTTTCTTGGGAGGTTTCTCATCCAGAATGTTTCCCACCAGGCTGAGCAGAGCTCAGGGACTGAGTGCTGGGACTGGAGAGGAGCAGCCTCACACATGGCACTGCTGCACAGAGAGCCCAGCACAGAGCCTAAGCCAAAGGCAAGGAATAAAGACCAAACCCCCCACATTTTGTTGCACCTGGGAGGATTTACAATCTCCAAAAGAAAAGTAGCACTGGGCACACTCTTTTGCTCTCACAGCATAAAAACCAGGAGCAAGTCCTGTCTGCAGGACCAGCAATCATGGCATGAGCTGAGCATTGCTGCCTCGGAGCAGGAGGTTTGGGGAAAGATCCCTGTTCTTTGCATCCCAAAGCACAAGGCATCCCTCAGCACTTGGATTTGGCTTTTCTGGCAGGGCACATGAGGTGCTTCCAGCCCCACACCCAGCCAAAACCAGGTGCAGAGGAGCATTCCCTTCCCACTGCCTCCAAAGCCTATTTTACTCCTGTTCTCCTCCATCTACCCCATCTCAAACTCTTAATTAAAAATCATCTGCTTTGAAAAGGGGAGTTCAGACCAAACTATTGAGCTTTGCTTACTCCTCATCTGTCAGGTTAAACATTCACAAGTTCTCTTTCTAGGAAGCCTCAAGGGGTTGTTGATATAAAATCAGGATTTTATTTCATGTGCTGCCCACCCTTAGCTTACACAATTCATTGGGGCAAACTTTTTTTGCACATCCTTTCTGAACCAGTCAGGGGGAGAAAACCAAAACCAACCCTCCAAATCATCTGCTTGCACACAGAGGAAAGAAACAGGAAAGAAATGGAAAAGAAAAACATCACCCAAACACATTGAAATATACACACAAACTTTCAGACAAAGGGCTAATTCCTGCCCTCCGAGGTTCATCCAGCCAAAGGAGCTGGATGGTCCTAAAGAGGGCAGGATTTGGCCCTTGGAGAGGTTACTGCAGTCCCTGCTGCAAGCCCAGGAGCTCAGCACAGGAGCTGGGAGAGCCACGGGCAGGTACCGCATGGAGCTGCGGATGCCTCCACCAGCAAACAGGGAAAAACTCAGCTCCCGAAGGACAAACCATTCCCAAAGCCAGGCAAATAAAACCAGACTGAAAAAAAAAACCCAAAAAAAAAAAAAAAAAAAAACCCCAAAAAAAAAAATCACCCCAAGCTAGTGCTTTGTGCAGGCAAACCGAGCTCCAACCCCCGGCAGAGATCTCGCCGGTTAAACGAGGGTTGAGATGATGTTCTGCCTTTGGAATATCTCTCTAGACATTGTAGCATCAGGTAACAGCTGCTCACACTCCGCGGGGAGTCTAAGGGCAGGATGGGAAGAGGAGCAGGCCCTGGGCACAGGTTCCCAGCATCACTCCCAGCATCACTGCCAGCATCACCCCGGGGAGGACAAGGCTCCCAGTGGAGCATCCCCATCCCTATCCCCAGCGCCGCAGGATGCTCCGCGGGGTCCTCCAACACCCCGGGCTGGTCTGACACATCGTGCCCAGCTCTGCCTCCCACCAGCCGCCGAGAAAACAACCCTCCTTGCGAGAAAAAATGAAGTTGCTGTCAGGCGACGATAAATTCATGCGACAGCCAA
>NW_008660135.1:16352-18110 GCF_000695815.1 Acanthisitta chloris
AAGTGGCGGCGAGCGCAGGGGGGACAGGAGGGACAGGGGGGACAGGAGGGGACAGGAGGGGACAGGGGGCTCGGGGCTGCTTGGCATCGCTCGGGCTACCCTGGGCACTCGCCCATCGTGGTGGTCAGTGGCCACCCAGGGCACCCAAGGGCGCTGGAGCAGCGTGGGAACACCCTGGGGGTGCAGGGCCAGCAGCTGCTTTGGCAACCTGACACCTTTCGGGAAGCAAAATGGAATCTCGCTGCTTGTGCTCCCGCAGCAAAGGAGGGGGGAAAAAATAAAAAAAAATTCAAAAAAATCGCCTGGAGCCAGCGGTGAGAACAACAGCAAAAAGAATCCCCCCCCAAAGCTTCAGTGCCTACCTTTGCTGGGGGGCAGCAGGCAGATCTCAGAGAGGTTGGGGTCGGTGGCTGTTCCCTTCTTTAGGAAATGTTCGGCTCAGCTGGTGCTATTTGCATTCTTTCATTAGCACCTGTTTCAAGTAAGGAAGGAGAAAGCTCATGACGAGATCAGCTTCCTTGCAAAATAAATTATTCACCAAAAAAAAAAAAAAAATAGAGGGAGAGATGCGGGCTGCCAAATAATAATAACGCTAATAAAAAAATCGGAAAAAAAAAAAAAAAAAAAAAACAACAAACCGCCACCACATGTATATTAAAGCCCAAAGTAGGCAGTTTAATAATGGGAGGTCTTGCAGGTTGTGAGCATGCTCCAGCCGGAACAAATCCTTCCTCTGTTATTCCTCTGAATAAAAATAAACCACGAGCAAGAAACCCAAACGGAAGCTTCCTCCTAGAATCCCTGCTGCTGAAAAATATGTAATAAATTCAGCCCGAAGATGCAGACTCTAATCAGCAGCTGTTTTCTGGAGCCAAAGCCAGCCAAAGCCTCTCTTGTCTTTTCCCACTATGAGTCTAGGCCTTTTTGAAAAGGGTTTTAACCTTTTAAAGACACAGTGCACCAATTATCACTTCTGGAGGATTGTCACTCACAGCGCAGGGAAATTAAGACAGCGGCAGTGGCAGCCCAGCCGGAGCAGGGGGAGGTGTGGTTTGCACTCCCAGGTTTGATTTAGGAAGATTATTTTATGATTATTGTATGCTTTCTTTTCCCCCCCTGGTTGGGAAAATCAGCATCCCCTGCAAACTTGCCACCCAGCTCTATGATAAATGCAAAGTCATTATAAAAATGAGCAGCTGCTGGATGCCATTCTGGGGAGTTCTCAGGCTGCTCCTCAAGCAGGGTGAAATTTGGTGCAAGGGAATTTTCGGGATGAACAGTTTCCATCCCAGCTGGGGAGGTGAGAGGGTTAATAACATGCAAAGAGCAGCTCTGTCAAGTGCTTCCCATCAAACTAAGGCTCAGGCTGCGAAGTTTGAACCGAGCACAGTAAGAAAACCTTCTTCCAGGAGTGACATTTCAGGGGGTTTTAGCAAACCGAAATAAAACCCTCTCCCCAAAAAAAAATCAAAAGCTCAACCCTACACTAAGCAGCCCCGCGAGGCGCTGGTGGCTCCGTGCGTGGCACAGCTCTCCCAGCAGCTCCGAGGGTGCCAAGCTGGGGGTGCCAGGCTTGGCATCCCACACCAGTGTTCCCCGGCAGTGCCACCAGCGCCCAGCCCACCTGGGTGGCAAGGACATCCTCCTGGGCAGGGAGCAGGGAGCGAGATGCCATCCCCGGGATGCTGCGGCTCCACTCCGGCCGGTCCTCTCCGCAGCCCCGACATGCGAACCGGCTTCTCCCTCCCTCTCCCCCCC
>NW_008660135.1:18218-38446 GCF_000695815.1 Acanthisitta chloris
TGCCTGCCCTGTCCCACCGGTACCACCAGGACCACCGGGACCACTGGGACCACTGGGACCCCGCGGGCTGCAGGGCACAGGGCACACAGCTGCTCAGCCAAACTGCATAGCAAAGAGGATTTGGTGTTTAATACCCCTTTGGTTCCCTTCTGGAGGGATGAAGGTTGCCAACAACTTGACCTTGACCCACGCGGGTGTGTTGTGCTGCCAGCAAGGAGCATCTCCCCGAGGACAGAGACCCAACACATCTGCTCTGTTCCACAGAACCTCAAAACCCCAGAGCAGGTAATGCCAAGGGGTCACCCTCACTCACCCAGCAGCAGCTCCAGGATTGCAGCTCTAGCCACACTGCAGGTATCGTGGCTGCTGGGATTTGCCTGACAAGTAGATGGTTCTCTTTTTTTCCACCCATTTTTTTTTTCAGTGGATTTGTTTACAGCTTGTCGTTCACTTCCAGAGCTTTCTAACAAGATGGATCAGCATGTTTCTTTATCTTCTTAGTAGCTGGAAAAGCTGGGATTTGGAAATAGGGGCTTGTCTGAAGCTACCTTGGAAGAGTTCAAGGAGAGGTTGGGAAGGGCTTGGGAAGGAATTCTTCCCTGTGAGGCATTATATGATGCACTGGCACAGGTTGCCCAGAGAAGCTGTGACTGCTCCATCCCTGGAAGTGTTCAAGGTCAGGTTGGACAGGGCTTGGAGCAACCTGGGCTAGTGGAAGATATCCCTGTCCAGGGCAGGGAGTGGAATGAGATGAGCCAAACCAGTCTGGGATGCTATGATCCTATCCAGTATGGAGCAATGACTCAAGTAGGAAGACAACCCAAGATTTCTTATCATCTGATTCTTTTCCTTCTCAAAAGAGGTGAAAAAAAATCCATCAATCTTTGGAAATGGAGCAATGGAACAATCCTGATAAAAACTGTCATCTGTCTCCCCTGCAGACACACCACCTGGAAAGGTGAACACATCCAGTGACAATGAAGAATGTTCTCCTGAGGAACAACAGAGCCACACTTGCCTGTTGGGCACAACAGGAGCATAAGGGACAGGAGAAATACAACAGGCAAAAGCTAACTTTGATTTCGTGGCTGCTTACACAAGGATAAAAATAATTGCATTGTCACAGAAAATAAAGAGGATTTGAGCAAGGCATTTATGGTCCAAATCAGCTTATGAAACACTCAGTTCTCTTCCAATTGTGAAAAAAAAATCCATAGTAAATGGGCAATATATTGGATAGAGGAGTAAAGAACTCCAAAGTTTCCTTATCTGGCCATCTGAGGAGCTGCCTGCAGCCCAAATCACATCAGCAAGTGGATCCAGGCCAGGGCAGTGCTCCTGCAAGGGGAGTTGGCAGTCACCACCTCCATTATCTACTGTGTCCTCTACCTCCCTGTGTCAAGGCAAGTACTTTGGCACAGCAGAAACCCATCACCACTGTGTGTCACTGTAGGCATTGAAACAAGTGCAGCAAGAGGGAAGAAAGTGAGATAATCCGACTATTAAGCAAGAAAACCACTGTCTGGGTCCAGAGCAGCAGGGTATGGTTCTTCACACTCTTCTTCCTCTTCCAAATGTCAAGAGAAAGCCACAAATCCAACGTTTCATCATCTACACCAGCCTGAACTTCATGTGATGGATGACCCAAGTCTCTGCAAGGTGCCAACAACTCCATGCTGAGTGAAATAATGGAGCTGTAGAAGTGGTGCCACCAGGTTGTCACTGCTGCTACCAACATCCTCACCCTCATGTGAGCCCAGATCTCCACGTGCCACCAGGCTCTACCACACAGACCTTGAGAAGTGACTTGTCCTCATGGGCTTTGCCTTCCACGCCCAGAAATCACCAAAATAGCTGTGCTAAGAAGGCAAAGCAGAGTTTGGGCAAGTGTGTCAAGTGGAAATCTAAACTCTTTAAATAACTGGTAGGAAAATCAGAATGACCATCATCTCAACATGGTCCTGGGCAGACAGTGCTTGAAAGTCTTGTGCAAGCAAGAACATACAGTTCAACCTCTTGAGGAAAACACCACATGGACAAAAATCCTGTTTGAAAAGGAGATTTGCTTTGGGAAAATGTACAATTGGGTTTAAAATTGCCCTTGATGACTCTATATCTCCACTGCCTCATCACCACCTCTGAGTTATCACAGGCTCCTTGTCACTCCCAACTGAGCTCCACTGAGCAAAGCCATAATCTTCCCTATATTCCCTGTGAAAATCCAATGAGAAGGTCCCAGACTGGCAGGAGTTCGAAGAGGTGACCTGCTACCAGGTTTACTCTCCATTTTTCTCTCTTAGATAGTTATCACATTATCCTTACCTACAAAAGGGCTGGATAAGAGGTATTGAATGATTCTGCTTTGAGGCATCTTCTTTACTTAAGGTCATTTGAGCTTCCCTCTAACCCCATACAATTTTTAGGACTTCCTTCCAGAAAAAAACCACATAGTAGAAGGTGGCACAGAAGTTGTGGCAAAGCCACAATCACCTGATTCCCCCCTAGAAGCACCAATCCATAAAATCATCTTGATACCAAGTGGCTAACTTGGTTTGTATCCTTTTCATATGTGCCATATTGAGGTTGCAGCACCTCAATAGTAGAGAGTAGAGAGTAGAGAGTAGAGAATAGTAGAGAGTAGAGAGAGAGAATAGTAGAGAGTAAAGAGTAGAGAGTAGAGAAAACAGTGTGCACAGAACATCTGCACAAGAACTTTGCACCAGTTTGCACTTTTCCCACCACTTTTGGTTGCTGAACAGCAACACAGACACAACTTTCCTCTGAAACTTCCAAAAACGTGTTGTAAATCAACCTGAGCAGAAGAGAGAACTCCCTGAATAGCAGTGGCAAGACATGCATTGCAAATCATCCACATCTTCCCATGCTGAGTGGGGTCTAGGACATGGGAGACCCACACCAAGGGGGGCATTAGTTCACTGCTCCCTATGCAGTCAAGCACACCCTCATTAGAGCTGACACACTCCACAAACCCTGAGCTAATAGGTTCTGGGGGATTAGTAGTTGGGCTCCATGCTGGAGTTGGGATTGCTGGGAACTAGCATGACTGCAGAACCTCCTGCTGTGCAGCCAGAGGCAGGAGCTGGTTGTGATCAGGGAAAAGAGGGGAGAGGTGGAGTAGGATGGGCCAAAAATAAAGGCAAAGCTGTTAGCTTTCCACTCTTTTTTTTTTTTATTATTATTTTTCAGGCAGGATGTGCTGCTATTGGCAATCTGTTAGAGGTCAAAGACATTCACTCCCATAGCTTATTCCTCCTTCTTTTCCCCCCCCCCATGAAAACAATCCCATAAAAAAATCAACAGCATGCAAAACTTGCTTCAAAATGACTTGACACTCCCTTTTGGCTACTTTTCCCTTGGCACTACCAACCTGTGGGGAAGGACACAGGTGCAGGGACCAGCTTAGAGCTTGTCCAGAGCTCTGGAAATAGTCACAAAAAGCAGATTGTCCCTTTCCCCAGCATTCAGCCCTAATGCTCTGCACATAACCTGCACAGTACAGTGCACATTGCCCAGCAGGATCACTCTGAGCTCCTTACATGGCAATTCATGGCTCTGACTTGTAATGGGCATTCTCCTGTGAAAAGTGACAGGGAAGCATGTGAAACTCCTCTTTTTTTATTTTTTTTTTTTTTTGGCCTTTTTGCTTTTCAACTACCTATCAAACCTGCTCAACTAGAAGCAGAAAGTTGCATTCCCTTTTAATTGCTGGTTTCGCTAATGCTCTTGGGAGCAAAAAGGCTTTGGGTTTGTTCTGCTGCTTTCCCTCTTGCACTTTTTAATAAGCAACAAAGATACAAAGTGTGGCTTTGGTTTCAAGTCCTTTGCAGCCACTGCCTTCCTGGGCCCTAACACAGCAAAGCAAATAGGATTCCTGGTGCCACTACATAATGCATTGCATTTGGATTACACACTGTGGCTTGGGAAGATGCAGAGGATAACAGCACAGAGAGGGAGAAGGGTTGAGTTGTAACCAGGGGAACAGACCACAGACAGGGCTGGGAGTGCTGGCAGAGCCCTGAGTGTCTCTGCCTTAACCAGTGGATGGATTTTGATCCATCTCCTCTCCTTGCCCACACTGCTCACAGCAGCTGGGGGGGTTGGCAGGATGGAAAGGTCAAGATGCTGAGGACTACCTGGTTGCTGTTCACAGCTGGGGTTTGGTCTCAGGGAGCTGCTGCTCCCTGTACAACCCAGAAGGTGGTCCCAGAAGGGGCAGTGGCACGTGTCAGTTGACTCTTTCTTGAAACTTATTCCAAAAAAGCAAAACCTTGGTCAACAACAAACACCAAAACAAGCATGAGAGTGTGTGGACAAGAGGTTTATAGAGTTGGCATGGCCTTGTGCAACCTGATCTAGTGAGGAAGTTTCCCTGCCCAGGGCAGGGGGTTGGGACTAGATGATCTGTAAGGTCCATTCCAACCCTTAAATTCTATGATTCTATAGGGGTGAGAGCCTCTGCATCCCATTGCCCATCACTAACCCTGAGAGAAGCCTGAAGGAGTTCAAGGAGCATTTGGCCAATGCTCTCAGGCCCAGGGTGGATTGTTGGGGTGTCTTATGCTGGGCAGGAGTTGGACTGGATGATCCTTGGGGGTCCCTTCACACTCCAGATAGTCTGTGATTCTCTGATTCTGTAATCCCTGCCCCACAGCCAGAACCCATGGGTGCCCCAGGGACTGCCAGGAGCCCTGAAAGAGGCTGCATGAAGCACCCATGGGTGAGATGCTGCACAGAGGAACCTGAATCATTGAGTCATGCAATTATTTGAATGGGACCTTAAAGCTCATCTCATTCCACCCCCTGCCATGGGCAGGGACACCTTCCTCTAGCCCAGGTTGCTCCAAGCCCCATCCAACCTGGCCTGGAACACTTGGGGCAGCCACAGCTTCTCTGGACAACTCAGTCTGGTTCCTTTAGGATTGAAGGGTGCACAGTCTAGAGGAAGTAGGGATCACTGAGCAAACCTGAGCTAACCACTACCAACCTCTCAATTTTCAGCAGAGCTCTCTGGCTTTTTCCTTTTCCTTCTCTTCCTACAAGAGGAGAGTAGTTCCCTGTGACTGCAAACTGCATCTGCAGAGTATTCACACGTGTGCCTGGGATTCCCATTGCATCATCTATCCTCATTTTAGCCTATCTATCTCCAAGTTTGTCTGCACACCCAGAACAAACACTTATTAACTGATTAAAGAAGGGCAAACCTCTGCAAATATCTGGATTGTTATTTCTGTGCTCCAAAGTTGCCATTGGATGCCAAATGTTAGGTGAATCACAGCACATTCCAGTTTCAGATGACAAAACTAGTTGCTATTCAGGAGAGTTTTTCCTGTCAACTTTTTACTGACCTCCCAGCCTAGTACTTTGCAGATCAGACACTTTTTGCCCTGATTAACTAGGAAGTGGTGTCATAAAATACAACCTGCCCTTGTACAGAACTCCCCAGCATGGGAAGGACAGTCAGAACAGCTCAGCAGTGAGTAGTCTTCTCCCCATAGCTTGTTTCAGTCACTAAAGAGCAAGATGTTGCATCTATCACCCACAGGGACATCCAGGGCCACATCCAGGCATTGACTCCTGCTCAGTCTCTGTGAGTTTGCTGCCACAGAGCCCTGTGGTATTGATTGCTCATCTCCTCTGTCTCACCACTGACTGCTCTGCTTCTCAAGGCAGCTTATGGGGCTCTTTAGCACTCCCAGTTGCACTAGAGGTTTTGATGATCTCAGCTGTCAGGATGAGAGGAAGGAGCTCCTTCAGAAGCAATGATTTGCCTAGTTATGACTCTACAGTGAGATTTGGAGCTTGGTGAATCACATCATGATTCACCTTCAGTTCCAGCCTCAATCCTGTTAGACAAGAGCTGTAAGAGTGGCTAAGCAGTAGGATGGGCTTTGCTTATTGCTGGGGAGGTTTCCCCTCCCTGTATTTAAATCCTTGTCCTCATCAAGCAGAGAACATTATCTAATTCCTCTACACCATGTACAGGATTGTGTGTTATCCCTCTACATTAAACCAACCACAGACAATAACCTCATCCCATTCAGTCCAGGAAGCATCATAATCTGCCATGCATTAAAGGTCTAAAAAAACCCTGCCTAATGTTAGAAGAGTCTCAAGCTGTTAAGCTACTACTTAACTACGGTAATTCACCACCAAAGTCTCTCCCAAGGCACAGCTAGAGAGTTGTTTTCATTTTCTAATAATGACCACGTGACTGAGGCATTTAATGACTTCCCGAAATAACTGAACCAAAAAGGCAAAATCCAAGAGGTTTTTTGACTGCCCAGGGAGGGGAAAAAAATCATAATTAAAATAGTGAATGGGCAGAAGAATAAAACCAAGACTGGGGGTGATTATAAAATCATTTAGGTGGAGTAGGGAGTGTATTGCTTTCCTGTCCCAA
Source organism: Acanthisitta chloris (assembly GCF_000695815.1). NCBI lineage: Eukaryota > Metazoa > Chordata > Aves > Passeriformes > Acanthisittidae > Acanthisitta > Acanthisitta chloris. Next base: position 24,640 of record NW_008660135.1, read on the forward strand.
AGGGGTTTAAAGCATGACAGGAGTCAGTCAGCCTTGCAGTAGGTACCTGAGGCTCTACCTCCCTCTTCCCACTTATTCTGTATCATCAGGAATACCAGCCCCTCAGCTTGGATCCAGCACAGTGATGGTTTAGAAGTAGCACCAAGAAAATCAGTGACTTTGGTGGCTCACTTCCCCTGTGAGCATCAAAGCACATCACAGATGTTAATGACATCTCGTTGTGTTGTTACAGATCATCTGTTCAAAGAATACAAGTAGAAGGATGGAGAGAGTAAATGGTGTGGAAACTGTTGGAAGGGAAGGAGTGCACAGGTTCCATCCACTCTCTGCTGTAGGCACTGGGCTGCATAGCCCATGATCCCAATCACTGTTGAGTCTGGGGTTACCACTGACCCCAAAGAGCCATCCCCAAGGTAGATCTAGTTGTAAAACTTCTGAAAAAGCCTGAATTTTACATAGTTTTTGTGGTTTATTTTAAATTCCAGCAAGGGGAGTGTGTTTGTCTTGTGTTGCTGCACTGGAGCAAGAAGCAGCATATAGACCTGCAAGTTGTGCAGCATTTGCCTTTCCATCCCCCTGCACAGCTCAGCATCCTTGGCATGTGCCACTGCAGGGCCAAGCACCAAACCCCAGGGCAGAAACTTCATCTGGAGCAAAAGAGACTCAGACACTACCAGAACTGCTCTGTGGGTATAAGTGTGAGTTCTGCTCTGTTGCAGAGCTGGACAGATCTCTGTACAGCAGCAAGGATGGGCTCCTTCCTCCTCAGGGCTGGAAAGCTGTGGCACAGAACATCTCTCTCCACACTTTGTACCTACACACTGGGCAGAGTGGGGATGGGCTGCCAGCTCAGGGTTGCAATATCTCAGAAGAACAAGGACTGGTCAGATCCTGGGCTGATGGAGACATGGGTTCAGCCAGGAGAATGGATGGGCAGAGACTTTAGGGTGCCCTGGTAATCCCAAAGCCAGAAGTGGTTGGAGACTGAGGCAGCCCAAGCTGCAGGTTGAAATTCCATCCTAAGGTTGGGCTCTAGCTCAGGTTTTGCTCTGAGCTGGGAGGTGTCCTTGCCCAGGGCAGGGGGTTGGGACTAGATGATCTCTAAAGTCTATTCCAACCCCTTAACATGCCATGAGTCTCTGATCCCAGCCCAGGCTTAGCTTGCAGGACAGACCTTCTCTGGACCAACACCATGCCTGGGACAATTAAGCAGTGGAGAAGCTCAGATGCCTGTAGCAGGTCCTCAGCCCAGCACTGGTACCAGTACAGACACTGGAGCATCATCTCCACCCCAGTGAGGGATTCCAGGCCCTGAGCTGACCCACCTGAGGTGATACACACCTACCCCAAAGGCAGGTACAGCCAGGGCAAGAACTCCATCTGGTTTACAATTCTTCCAGGCTTAATTTCCTTATTTAAGTACTTCTCCCCATTTCTTTCATTGGGCTGTTTCATACAGAATAGAAAAATAAGAGCTAAGAAAACTTGTGAATTTCTAGCTTCAAACCTGCATAAAGATTCCATTTCAACTTGAGCTTAGGGAAAGCAAATTACATTTTGGCCAAAGGCCAAGTCCTGGATTTCTAATTAACTTAATCAGACTTTTTCGTAGTGGAACCCTTGATAATTTATATAAGCAATTTCCCTGAAAAGGCAGTTAGAGAGAGCTCTGCACCAAATCAGACTGAAATAACTACTGAGTTCAAAGGATTTGTTCTCATTAACCCTAGAGAAAATGAGCTCAGCAACGAGCTGAATGGTAGGAACAGGTAGAAACTCCAAAAATGAGTTTTAAAAGGTTGAGTAAACATAGATTTTACAGGGTAATATTGATTATTTACACCAAAAATATGCTTTTGATACTGGTACCATGCACTGAGCAGCAATTCAAGGGGGAAAGAATTTGTATCTTTATTAGGCCAACTAACTAGAACTGAAATAAATGGACCAGTTTGCCTAAAACCTTCCCATTTTTATGTCTCACAGCTGCTCCAGTGAAAGACATGGTTAGTCCTTCTGAATACCTTGAGTACCTCTAGACCAGCTTGGCAATAACACAATACAACATGGCTGGGACATACAAGGAATCAACATTTAGGTTTTCCTAAAACCTACTCTTCCTGATTTTATCAGGGAATAAGTGTTTTATTTCCAGCTAAGCAGGCAGAGTGCCTGGAGGAGCAGTCACTGGGCAGAAATTAATGAAAACATCCATTGCAGAAACAATTAACTTAGTTAAATAGCTCAAGACCATCACACTCAGGGGAAATGGCATATGCTGCCCTGACTTGGTCCCTCAGGGCTACAGGAGGATAAATTGTCTGCCCTGGCCTGGAGAGGTCACACTGCTCATCCTGCTCCCAAACAACAGCCCAGGGAACACATTCCATCAGCTGATCATGCATCCAGCTGGAAAGATGATGAGCAAAAGAATTGTAAAGGACACTGGTCATCAGGAAGACTCTCACAGTTTTCACCTCTAATAGGACTATTAAATCAGGATCTAATTTAGATTAGATATCAGGAAGAGGATTTTTTTCCCTGTGAAGTTGGTGAGACATTGGCACAGGTTGCCCAGGGAGGCTGTGGCTGCCCCAAGCCTGGCAGTGTTCACAGCCAGGTTGGCTAAAGCCTTGAGCAACCTGCTCTGGTGGGAGGTGTCCCTGCCCAGGGCAGGGGGTTGGGGCTGGATCATCTCTAAGCTGCATCCTAACCCCTTAACATACTATGAAACTATGATCTCCACTGGATCTGCTCCAGAATTGGTCTCCAGACCAATTTCTGTGATAGTTTCATCATGCAAAGCAGGAGGATCCTGAGAAAAGTCACTGGTGACACAAAGCAAGAAGTCTCATCAATGAAACATCACATGGAGAAAGTGGAATGACTCTGAAGGCTGAAACACTTGGACCAGAATGGAGCTTCATGGTGCAGAGATTAAGCAAGTTCCTAAGAAAAGGAAAGGGAATGGTTGGGTTTGATGATCTTAGAGACTTTTTCCCAACTTAAACGATTGTGTGATAATGATTCTTGTGAAAACAACAATACAGCAATTAGTTGGGAGGTCTTCAGTTGGAAAATCAAGCTTTAGGAAGAGACACTCCAATGCACCAAAGGTGGCCAAAGGAGAAGGAAGTAGAGAAAGAACTGAATGTTAAATCATATCCAGCAAGGTCTATCCAACAGAAGGAGAGATCCATGTTGCTGTCCACATCCCTGGTGTGACCTCACCTAAAATCCTTTCAACCATGTCTCAGAGAAATACTTCCCAGCAAAGCTGCAGAGAACTGTGACAATGATCCCTGAAGCAATGGAGAACATGTAATACAAGGGAAGCCTTTAAAGAGGACAGTTTGTTTGACCTAGCAAAATGCAAGCTGAGAGGAGAGGAGCTATTTCAAGGACAATATTGGCACAAGATCAAATGGAGATAACACAGCCAAGGATTGAATTTAGTCTGGAAGTTTGGCATCATCTTCAATGTTTCTCTCTGACAAGAGTAAAGGCAAGAAGATACAAGACAAAACCTGATCCCTTTGCAAGAAGCCTGCAGGGAAATCTGGGCACTGGGGCAGAGAGGGCTTTGGCCAGCTGAGCCCACCTGCACACATCAGGGTTTGGGTTGGCATCAAGGCCTTCTCATGAGCCATAGTCATCTGCAGGCAGCAAGTTCTGCTGTGCCCATCACGTCCAGCAAACCAGGAGCAAACCAGTGGTTCCTCCATGGCTTTATAAACAACATTTGGAGTAGAGGGTTTAAGTCAGCCCTTCATAACCAGGTGAATAATATATTAAAGAAACCAAAACACCACAGTGGAACACAGAGGAAACAAGAAATTCACAACGTTGTCAGGAATAAACATGGAGTGCAGCATGAGAAGCAACTGGTCTGCAGTGAAAACCAAAGCCAAGCCAAAACTCAGTCCAAACCTGCAGTTAAGACAAAGCAAGTGCACTTGAGCCCAGCTCAAAGCTCTGTTTTCCTCAGTGAGGGTTTCAGAGGACAGATTCTTGGTGTAAGCAAAGGGTTGAAACCATATCTGGCATCCAATTCTCTTCTGTGGGGGTCAAAGATAAACAGCTCAACTGGTTTGTTTGATTTAGGAGGAACAGAATAACACTAGTGGGAAATATTTTAGGTGAGATTTCACACAGTTTCCTTTATGTGCAACACTTGTTATTCCACCTAACATCCTGCTTGGACCAAGGACATATTCCAGTTCTATTCCAAACTGTATCAAGCATCACTATTCATCAGGATGAGTATTTGCACAATATTGAGCTTGACCCTCACTGGAGTTTCACCACTGGAAACAGGGAACCAGTTGTTTGGGTTTTTTTTTTTGTATTTTCCCATTTATCTCATTTGCTGATGACTTTTTGCAGTTTCTAAGTCTACTCCAACTCTGTGTTCACTGTGAAAGTCACGTTCACCACATCTGATGGCCAACAGCCTCAGCAAACCAGCACAGCCTGTTCAGACTGGAACCTACCCCAGCACTGGCTGTGAGCAAGTGCTTTGTCAGAGGATGATATGCTTCCTACTGTGCTTGCAATGAAGCACATCTGTGAGTCAAAAAATTACATTCCAGCATGGAAAAATCTCTGCTTCCTCCTGCCTGACCCTGATCCAGGTGAGCCCAGCTGTGGCTGGAGGAAAGTTAAATAAACCATTAGCTTGCAAGTGGTGTGTTAGTGCTGTAGAGGTGAAGCTAAGGTGTCATTTAGGGGGCAAAAGGAGGGGGGGAATAAACCAGTTTATGGCTTGGGAGTTAGATTTCACCCTGCAGGGCTGAAATTGGAATGAGAAGTTGTTGAAGCCAAACTTTGCACTTCTGAAGTCATTTATTTATTCATAGGATCCCAGACTGGTTTGGGTTGGAAAGATCTTAAACTCCACCTCATCCCACCCCCTGCCATGGGCAGGGACACCTTCCACCAGCCCAGGTTGCTCCAAGCCATGTCCAACCTGACCTAGAACACTTCCAGGGATGGGATGAGCTTCTCTAGGGTGAAGGATCAACAAGGGGTTCATTTTCAGCACAGTCCAGTGATCCAATATCAAATCACTGCTGCTCTTCCTATGCTTTGAAAGAACTGATGAGCAAAGAGCAATGTCAGAAAGAAATATCCATTTTGGTGGGATTTTTCCTGTTGTTTTAGAGAAGGATCCAAAGTACAGCTGCCCTGCACTGGAGCCTGAAGTCAGGCAAAGCCTCTAATGATGCTTTTGGTAAGGAAACTTCCCTGTCTGACCATGCAGGAGGCACTCAGGGAGTCACTCCCAGCACCACTGACTGTCACAGCTGGGACCAAAGCCTCTTCACTGTGGTGGCTCCAGTGACCCAATGGGTCTTCCCTTGGCTCCCTGTACTCCCTACTCACAGAACAGGTTTCCTCACTGGTTCCACCCCAGGTTTCCATGGCAGAGTCACAGATGTCTCATCCCATGGAGCAATTTATTCACAGCACAGTAACACAGATGCAGCTCGAGCTGTGCCTCTCAGGGGGGATCCCAAAGGAACCTGCTGAGATTTTAGCTCCTCACAGTCCAAGTGTGCCAAGGTCTGGGCTCTTCCTCCTGAGCCATCAGCTCTGGCTGTGTCCCTGAGTGTCCCTCAGGGGTTGGGACACAGGTCCCTGTGCCCTTTGTCATGCAAAGAGATGCAGGTCACAGCCTCTTGCCTGGGGCTCCCCCCCAGAGCTCAACCCGTAGCTGCCCCTGAGCTCTGCCAACCTGTAGCTGCCCCTGAGCTCTGCACTGAGTGGATTCCTCAACACTCTTTTCACTCCTGAGATCCCACATAAAGCCTTTGCCAGGCTCCAGCTCCAGTGCAGGGCAGCTGTACTTTGGATCCTTCTCTAAAACAACAAGAAAAATCCCACCAAAATGGATATTTCTTTCTGACATTGCTCTTTGCTCATCAGTTCTTTCAAAGCATAGGAAGAGCAACAGTGATTTCATGTTGAATCACTGGACTGTGCTGAAAATGAACCCCTTGTTGATCCTCCACCCCAGAGAAGCTCATCCCATCCCTGGAAGTGTTCTAGGTCAGGTTGGACATGGCTTGGAGCAACCTGGGCTGGTGGAAATTGTCCCTGCTCATGGCAGGGGATGAAATGAATTGGGGTTCAAGGTTCTTCCAACCCAAACCAGTCCATAATTCTATGAATAAATTAACACCATAAAAACTGGGTTTGAACTATAAACAAACAATGATAAAGGTGAAAAAGAAAAGCTAACCATCCTACAGAGCTCCTACAGGAAGAGTCCTGAAGCATCTTGCACATGGAGATGAATTTCCAGCCTTCATCATCCCCTCAGCTCTGGCACAAATGTTTCATTTGCAATTGCCATACTCATTCCAGTCTCTTGTGCAGGAGATTTGCAAATGATGTGTGTTTGAAATGAGAGGAAATGATAATTTATCAGCCCTATTTTTATTTCTAATCCTCCTCTAAGTGTAACTAAGTATTTTTTAAATGCTTCCAGCTATAAAATTTATCAAATCTCACTGAGGTTTACTGAGAATAATTGTTCATTCCTATTGGCATAATTCATGGGTATAGTTCAGAAGTGTCTACAAAGAGTACTTAGGCATCTTTTAGTAAGGAAATGCTGAAGGTCATGGCTTGCTTTTTCTCTGTTGACTAAGTTATGTCAAAATAATGGACATTTATGAGATCTGAGCAGATGAGAAAGCATAATTTGTTTCAAAAATCAGAGCTCTTTGTTGGATTCCTTCAACAGCTCTGAGGAAGTTGAGGATTTACTTAGCACAGAAAGAAAAATCAAGTTCATACAATGACAACTGCAATAAAGAGAGAAAATGTTCCTGTTGGTTCTCCTATACCATTTGTGCACCTGAGAACTTCATCCAGGTCAGTGTCACTTACAGGAGGAGAGAAGGAGACTAAAAGCATTGAGATCACAACCATTTGTTTCAGTTCATTTGCCAAATACTAATATTTCTCCAGTGCTGTTCATCAGAGAGGTCAAATCACACTTACCAAAAGTCATTCAAGTTGGTGCTTCAGCTCCTTCCACCTCAAAACTAGAAGGAAAACCACAAACCAGAAGAAAAGAAATCTTACAGGAAAGCATGGAGAAACCCACATCTGGTTCCTCAGGGGATATAAACTGCACAATGAGGCTCTGGAACTAAGATTGAAGATCAATATCCTCTTCCAGCTCCTGCTAGAGCCTCACAGGTTCTGCATCACTTCTCACACTATTCCCACTCCAACATCTGAGTCAACCAAAGGCTCCTCATGCCTTTGTGCATCAAAACCTCCAAACCCTCTGCCTGTTTGTGCTATTTCCTGCACTCCAAAGCCTCAGAATTCCAAAGATTTAATGGTTTTTAAATTATTCCTTTACAATAGGGCAAGTTTAATGATCCATCCTACCCACTCCTTGGCATCCCATGTCATAGCAAACCACATGCTTAATGAGGTATTGGAGATTCCCTTAGAGCTTTCCCATCCCAATATTGCCCTAACCAGTGTGTAAAGCCCAAGGAGATCAGCAGCCAAAGAAACCTTGAGGGGTTGTTACTAACAGTGCTCTGACATCATCTACCTCAACCTTCTGATCTTCCAAGGCAGGAGGTTTTCATTCTCTTTGCTCCTTTCTGAGAGCAAAGGAGCAGCTGGTTCAGGTTAGGAATAAGCTCTCATGGAAGTGGAGGTTCTCTGAGATGCCATTTGAAATTCTCACATGCAATCTTTGCACATACTTTCTCTGTCAGCTTGTCTTGCCTATCTTGGAATCCTTACAAAATATAACGTACCCAAACACAACTCTTAATGTGGAAATCAGTGAAAATTGATGACTCTTGATGACTTCACACTGGATAAAGAATAAGAGGAACAAGAAGCAGGAGGTAATTGCCTACAGGAGATGAGCAGAGTGTTGTGTGAGCACTTTGCTGAGGTTTCCTGTGCCAAGGGGTCACTAACCTAAAATACAACAACTGACCTGATCCAGTTCATAAATAACCCTAAAACACCCCAAACTTTGGAGGCAGAGGAAGAACTTTTCACACTGATGCTACAGATGAAGCATGTGAACAGCCAAGCATGGCTCACACCTGCTGGACAAGAAATTCTTCCCTGAGAGGTGCTGAGACACTGGCACAGGTTGCCCAGAGAAGCTGTGGCTGCTCCATCTCTGGGAGTGTTCCAGACCAGGTTGGATGGGGCTTGGAGCAACCTGGGCTGATGCAAGGTGTCCCAGTCCATGGCAGGGGGTGGAATAAGTTGATCTTTAAGGTCCCTCTGCAAAAGACTTTTCCTTCTGGGCTCTGGACTGCAGGGCAGAACTCCATCCATGGCATGGCTTGGGGAAACTGAGGCATGGGAAAGCAACTTGGCTTAGGTCACATTGAAAGCCTGAAAACAACAATGACTTGAACTTTGAATGTTGTGGACTCTCGGAGCAACCTGGGCTGGTGCAAGGTGTCCCAGTCCATGGCAGGGGGTGGAATAAGTTGATCTTTAAGGTCCCTCTGCAAAAGACTTTTCCTTCTGGGCTCTGGACTGCAGGGCAGAACTCCATCCATGGCATGGCTTGGGGAAACTGAGGCATGGGAAAGCAAAGCAACTTGGGTCACATTGAAAGCCTGAAAACAACAATGACTTGAACTTTGAATGTTGTGGACTCTCCATCCCTGAGATGGAGATGCTTATCTTAAGCATTGGAGTCAGCTCAAATTGCTGCTTGCAGACAGACATATATTAAATGTAAACTGAAAGAGAGGAGATTTAGGTTGGATATTGGGAAGGAACTGATCCCTGTGAGGTGCTGAGACACTGGCACAGGTTGTCCAGAGAAGCTGTGGCTGCTCCATCCCTGGGAGTGTTCCAGGCCAGGTTAGATGGGATTTGGAGCTATCTGGGCTAGTGGAAGGTGTCCCTGCCCAGGGCAGGGGGTGGGATGAGATGAACTTTAAGATCCAACTCAAAACCATTCTCTGTCTCTTTGATGTCAACATGATTTCTGCAATGATTAACACACATTTAATTGGCAGTTAAGTCCTGAGAATGAGACATTTTCGAGGCAGCAGCCTGGACACAGCCCCAGATGGGCCTGGCAGCAACAGTCTGACAGCACAACACTACCTCAGTGCAGTCAATATCCCAGAACAAAAGCAGTAAGAATGAAACAACAGGATGTTTCCCATCCCCAAATGCAATTCCCTGCAGGTTCCAATCACACCTTTCATTTCTCAGCACTGCTAATGTTTAGTTTTCCTTTTAATTGCATAAACTTCTCTAGAGAGCTTGCTATGCAAGAGGAAAACCAAACTGTACTCAGTGACCTTCTGCAAAAAGGGAAAAATGCCTCAGGGCAGGAGTTTTTTTGTCATTTAAAGACAAACCTTTAACTGTTCAATAAAGAAAACAAGGGAAGGGGTTGGGTGCTGGTGTTGTCTCATCAATAAATTCACACAAGTGACTGTTAACAAGTGCCAAGTAAGCGTGAAAAAGGCAGGCAATGGCTTGGCAGGATCTCAAACATTTTAGCAGAAAATATTGGACCCAGAAATGGGAAAGAGAGGGTTTGCAACACACATAGGATTTCTACAGGGCAAGACAGCCATGACTGGGCAAAGGATGACCTGTGAGGAAAGCCTGATGCACTGTCTGCTGCTCAAACTTCACATCACATCAGACTGACAGATCCTTTCCAGGATCCTGTGTGAGCTGCCTGTAGTCTCTGTTCAGGTGCCAACCTCCCTTCCCACCTCAAACCTCTGCCCTGGAGTTCCTCTGCTGGAAAACTGACAACATTAATGATGTAAAACTGTCTCAAGAGGGGTTAGGTTAGATATGATTATTTCTATTCTATTGTTGAAGGAGAGACTGGAGGTGGCACTTAGTGCCATGGTCTAGTTAGCATAGTTGCAACTCGAGTCTAGTTTCAGCCTGGAGAAGAGAAGGTTGTGTGGAGAGCTCAGAGCAACCTGCCAGGAGCTGAAGGGGCTCCAGGGAAGCTGCAGAGAGACTCTTGGTTAGGAACTGCAGGGACAGGACAAGGAGCAATGGAAAGAGGGAAATTGAGATAAGATCTTAGGCAGAAGTTTTCCCTGTGAAGGTGATAAGACACTGGCACAGGTTGCCAAGGAAGCTGTGTCTGCCCCAACCCTGGCAGAGTTCAGAGCCAGGTTGGCTAAAGCCTTGAGCAACCTGCTCTGGTGGGAGGTGTCCCTGCCCAGGGCAGGGGGTTGGGGCTGGATGATCTCCATTCCAACCCCTAAAATTCTATGATTCTGTGTTATGGAGGTGTTAGGTCACAGGTTGAACTTGCTGATATCAGAGGTCTTTTCCAACCTGATTGATCTTGTGTGATTCTGTGTATGACATTAGGCAAAGGTTCTTCTCCCAGAGGTGTTTGGGCACTGAACAGCTCCCCAGGGCAGTGGGCACAGCCCCAAGGCTGACAGAGCTCAAGGAATGTTTGGCCAATGTTCTCAGACACAGGGTGGATTGTTGGGGTGTCTTGGGCAGGGGTTGGAGTGGATGATCCTTGGTAGCTAATACTGTAAAACATGCTCTGGTTCCTGGGCAGAAGTAAAGCTTAATTAGTAGCTGTTAATGGTCCCAGCAGGGCCCTGGGTCATAGGTGCATTGCACTGCTTAGCTGTTAGCTAAACACACCAGATTGACTTCTGAGCATGTGGTAGCCCTAATTTCTAGCCTCCTGCTCTCACTGTGCACCTCAGATCCCTCCTGGGGGCTGAGCCCCTCTCCATCTCCTCATTCCAGAGTCAGCAGTTGTGCATCCTGGAAGTGTGGCCTAGCAGCATTTTATGGCCAAGGCTCTTCCTGCAAGATGACACTGATGATTACCCACTTGATAAGGAAAGAGAGAAAAAAAAAAAAGCAGAACATGTTGTATTAAAACAATACATGGCTGTGACAGAAGTTTCAGCTAGTAAATCATATTGTAGAACCAAATGTGCCACAAAACCACCACCTGCTCTGCCACCACCTGGCACAGGTACCTTGGTCTCTTGGTCCAAAACAGGATGAGCAGTGAGTGTGTCCTGGGCAGGGCCAGGAGTTGGACTCAATGATCCTTGTGGGTACTTCCAACTCAGGATATTCTCTGATTCTATAATAATGAAGTTTCAAATCCACTAAAGCTACAAGAGCTCAGTGATAAGCAAAGATCCATCACTGAGGCATTTCCAAGCCTGACTCCTGATACAGCAGTGCTGGAAGGATCTCCTGCACACACATGTACAGAAATATTCATTTTCTCCCTTCTGTTCCTTTGAATTTCCTCTTTTCCAGGGCTGGCACAGCTGCCCCAGTGCTTTGCTAATCTCCAAACACCAAATTCACATATTGGAAACATTTAATTAGGCACCAGCTCTGGTCTCTGTGCACCCAAAGCTGCTCTGTGTTGGCTTTGGGGGGTGAAGCACTTGTGCCTCCCTGGAAAGGCAGCAGCAATGCTGGGAAAGAGGAAGAAGCAGAGAGCTGCCAGCCCTGCCTGATGGGCAGCTGCTTCACAGGTCCTACAGTTCTTAACTGGATAATTGAATTTAAATTACTTCTAATGCTGAAATTAATTTAACCTGTTCAAACTTAGTGTGTTGTCACATGTCACAGGAGTATGACTTGCTGCTGCTCCAAGTATTAATAGCAGTTCCTGAAGCTATTAATAACTGGAGCTCAGCAGCTGATCCATGGCATCTGCCTGGGGGTCTCCAAGCACCAGAAAATGTCCAGGGATCCTTCTAGCAGGAGGTACAGGAGCACCAGCAGGTCCAGCTGGTGATGGGGAAGACAAGCAAAAGAGATAGAGGAAAGACCAGCTGAGGTCAGTCCAGAGGACTGTGGTGGTCCAAGGGACAGAGCCACAACACTATCCTCTAATCTTTGATCTGGCAGAGACTGGAGAAAACTCTATTGAGGATGGGAAACTTTATGATCTCCTTGGGATCCAGCAGGTCCAGCTGGCAATGGGGAAGATGAGCATAAAAAATGTAAGAAAGCCCAGCTATGGCCAGCCCAGGAGCTGGTGGTCCTGGGAGCAGAGTCACAACCTCATCCTCTAACCCTTGATCTGGCAGAGACTGGAGGAAACTCTTCTTGAGGATGGGAAATTTATGATCTCCTTGGGACCCAGCAGGTCCAGCTGGTGATGGGGACGACAAGAAAAAGAGATGCAGGAAAGACCTGCTGTGGTCAGCCCAGGAGGTTGTGGTGGTCCTGGGGGCACAGCCACAACCTCATCTTCTAACCTTTGATCTGGCAGAGACTGGAGGAAACTCTTCTTGAGGATGGGAAACTTTGTGATCTCCTTAGGGTAACAACTGCTTGTCTCTTCTTCATCCATGGAAGCAACACAATATTCAAAGTTGAAAAAAAAACCCACAGAAAAATCTGTTAAAAATGAGCACTGAAATCCTCCAATCACTTTGTACCAGTGGCAAGGCCCAAAACTTTCTGTTGGTGGGTGTCAGGGTGGGATGAGAAAAACATTCCTTCCAAGATGAAAGGTTTCATGCTTCTCCCTCCAGCTACAATCTGCATTCCTCTGAGCATGCTAAGGGGGTGTCACCTACCCCATGGCCAAGCCTTTGTGCAGTTACATCTGAAAAAAAAAGGAGGCAATGGCCCAATTTGGAAAGTATTTGTTTAAAGCTTCTCTTCTGAATAAGTTTGTCATCTGAAATGATAAAGGAATCAGAAGCCAATTTCACTTCTGTCATCCCTGCTGGAAACAGCAGATGGGAAGCCCCTCCAAATACCATTGCTGGAAGGAGGATGTTAAAACATGAAGTTTGGCTTGGGGCAATAAAACCAGATCCCCTGGAGGAAGGAAGATTAATGTCTAGAGCTGCACCTCATTTTTGTGCTTGAGCAAGTCAATACAAACCTCTCCTAGAGCAGAGACCTGTTGCTATCAACATCCTATACCTATACACACACATGTGGGTTTTGAATTACAGCCAGGAGTCAAAGATCAGTGAAGTTCATTTTCCAAAGCAAACGCCAAAACAATCCCTGGCACCATAGGATTTCATGTTTTCTGCAGATAAATCAGCTGCAGCTAACTGGTAGGAGAGTGGGAACACAGCTGGACATACCAACAATCACAGCTTCCAGTTTTACCCAGAATGGCACAAAATTTGGTGTTTTCCTAAAATCCACTACTCAGAGGCACAGCCAACTACAGGAGAGAATTCACCTTCCATTAAGTATCCAAACCCCTAACTCTGCTCCATCCTCTGGCACTTCAGAGCAGGGAGGTTGGAAAACAACTTCTTTCCAGCTTTTGAGTACTTCAGAGACTTTTTCAGTGCTCTGCAAGGACACACCAGAGCCTCGGAGGAGGCTGAGTGTGCAATGCACTCAATGTTGAAGACTCAGCTATATCCAAATGATTCCCTATTAATATAACATATATAGTACTATTAATTATGTTATAATACATGAAGTGAGGCTGGGAGAGCTGGAGGTGTTCAGGCTGGAGAGAAGGCTCTGACAAGATCTTAGAGCATCTTCCAGTGCCTAAAGGGGCTCCAAGAGAGCTGCAGAGGGACTTGGGACAAGGGATGGAGGGACAGGACACAGGGAATGGCATCCCACTGCCAGAGGGCAGGGAGAGATGGGATATTGGGAAGGAATTGATCCCTGTGAGGGTGGTGAGACACTGGCACAGGTTGCCCAGAGAAGCTGTGGCTGCTCCATCCCTGGGAGTGTTCCAGGCCAGATTGGATGGGGCTTGGAGCAACCTGGACTAGTGGAAGGTGTGGAGTGAAATGAGATGATCTTTGAGGTCCTTCCA
>NW_008660136.1:0-442 GCF_000695815.1 Acanthisitta chloris
TCTATAAAGTGCCCATTTCAAACCTTATAACTTCATAATCCTACAAAGAAAGCAGCTTCTTGGAGATAAATCCTCATTTTCATACAGGGAAAAGTTACTCTCCCAAGATTAGTAAAGGTTTAAGATGTTCCTGCAGTTGCAGATGATTTTTAATAGTACTTTGGAGGAGAAACCTCTTTCTCATTAGCCTTTCTGCTAGTCACATAGGAACCTGGCAATGAGGTTACTTAACTGAAGTGGTTCAAAATTGTCGCAAAAAGCAAATGTGGCTTGGATTTACTTTTTTTGCCCCCAGTTACTGACTGTTCTGAAACTTCCAAGTGGCCTGCCCAGCTGCCTGCACAGCTTGCCTTGCAGGAGAAATCCCTGTACAGCTTAAGAACACACAGAACAGAAGTATTGCAGCTGCTGGACAAGTATGAATTTGTTGTTTGGAAAAGAA
>NW_008660137.1:0-5822 GCF_000695815.1 Acanthisitta chloris
CTCCCCCCCAACCTTGTGTCATCTGCAGACCTGCTGATGCTGCACTCAATCTCCTCATCCAAATCATCAACAAAGATATTAAAGAGCACTGGGCCCAGCACTGACCCCTGGGGAACACCACTGGTCACCAACTGGATGCAGCACCATTCACCACCACTCTCTGGGCCATCTAGTCAGTTCCTAACCCAGCAGAGAGTGCCCCTGTCCAAGCTGTGGGTTGCAGCTTTTTCTGGAGTGTACTACGTATGGGAGATGGTGTCAAAGGCTTTGCTGAAGTCCAGGTAGACTACATCCACAGCCTTCCCCTCCTCCACCAGGTGAGTCACCTGATCATAAAATATCAAAATATATTCAACAATCAATAAAAAAAATAAGCATTGTTAATTGCTTCATGTATGTAAACAGGGGCAAGAAGCATGAAGTTATTCCTCAAACTTGGTGATATACAGACACAGCAGAAATAACTATTGCAGTTCTGTCATTGTTAAAGTTTATTTTATATTTACTTGGCCATTACATGTGTGCAAAGGACAGAATTTAGCAATCACGACATGCTTTGCCATGTAGGTCTAGTTGGTTCTTAACAGAAAAAGCAGAGGAAAGTTCACATTGTTCCACTGAAAAAAAGAATAAGGTAAGTCTCTGTCACTGAAAGTTGAAGAAAATTTCCACAATTCGGTTGCAGCTGGGGGTCCATGGCATGGCATGAGATGGAGCAACTCCGCTTCTATTCACTAGAGGGGAGTGGCACACATAAACAATAGTATTTCACTGAAATATGAATTATTCAGGAGAATAGGCTTATTTCTGACCCTTAACAAACAAACAAATAAAGACACAAACAAATAAACACATAAACAACACTGGTATTCTTATTGAATGAAGAAAAAATCCAAAAATTAAAGCATGACTATAGAAGCCTTCATATTCTCCGCAGTACTTCTCAAAGCTCAGAAGCTTGCAGTGTTTTTAAAGGGGCTTTATTTTTTACTCCAAAGAATGAAATTAGCAGAGTCAAATGTTGTGAAAAAGGAATTGACTTTCTTTCACAGAGTTAACTTTTGCTGAAGCTAAAAGTCTGTAGGGAGTTTGAAGGAATTAGGAAACTCACTACATTTTAAACAACAACAAAATTCCAATAATAGTTTAAAACCCGTAAGTTCCTGAAGAAAAAAAATTTAAGTGGTTGATTGCCAACAGAAACATGTGAAGCTTGGGTACAATGGTGTCTCTTAAAGATACATATGCATCTTTAAATATTGCAGCAAATATTAAGGCTATATACCATCAACTGGTCTTGAGCCAAAGGGCTGCCTGTAGATTTAGTGAGAGATTGCTGAGGTTGCCACAGTTATTTATAGATTTTACAGTTCTATATTTCTTTTACCCAAATCAAGAAAACCTTTCTGTAATTCCTGAAGAATACTCCACAAAGCATCAGAAAGGTCTTCACTCCTCAATCAGGCCATTCATAACAGAGTTTTAAAAATCTATTTGTGTTAACTATATATGGATCCTAAGCATAAATTTCCAAATACATTTTCAGCTTCTCAGATATTCAAGCAGAAAATGTCTTCAGCTGATCCCCAAAGGAAAAGACATGCAGAATTTCTTGTGGATGTCACACAAGACCATCAAGGAGTTACCACAATTGTGCCCATGTGGTAAATTTTAACACCGGTTAAACACCTCTGCATTTATCTCCTTCATTTTCTGCTCTAAGTCTGCCACTACTGTGAGAAAGAGAAGTCCTTCTGTGCCCTCTGCTCCTGGCAGCATCAGGGGCACCTAGCCAGACAGTGCCAGACACAGGGAATAGGCAGCAGCAGCCAAGGCTGGGCACAGGCAGATGCAGAGGAACAGGAACAGGTTGAGCTGGATTCATTTCCCCATCATCACCAGCAGGACTCAGACACAGGCTGGCTAGTGTCTGGTTCAGACTGGGCCACTCCAGTCCTCAGCAGCTTGGCACTAGTAGATAAAAGAGGCTATTGGAAAAGTTACTAGAAAAACATGCCAAATGAGCTGCCTCTGGCTGCAGGGACTGGAATAATTCACCAGCTTCAGCCAGAAGTCCAGACATGGAACCTTTCCATCTGCCCACAAATAATCACCACAGACTGGGCTCTCTTTCCTGTGCTGCAGTTCCCCTGGAGCTGTTGAATTAGAAAGGTCTTGGCCTAATGATTGCTGTATTCAAAATTCAAAATAGGCCCTGGCCTGGAAGATGCATTAAAAATGTTCTGTTCCCTTTTATGAGATCTTACCTGAATGTCCTCCTGGCTCCAGCCTCCCATTCTGCACAGAAGCACAATCAGATCTGCTCTGACCTGAGCTACCCAATACAGAAGGCACCCAAGCCTGGCTCCTTCTCTGTTCTGCTCATCCACTATGGTCATCCCCACTTCAACACTCTGCTCAGTGCTCTGTCTAACACTATATGTGCAGGCAACGGGCAAATTATGGTTGCTGGTATGCCTAGACAGAGACTGCATTTATGAAGTTCTCTTTGAAAAAGTATTTTGGGAAAAGTGCTGCCTAAGCGTAAGAAGCACTGGCCAGAATGATATACAGGAAATAATATAAAATTGCTTTTATCAGCTTTGCTTGAATCCCAAAAGCTAACATTGTCCATGAGATCTAAGTGCTCCACAGCCTTTGCTGTGTCTTTCCACTCTTTGCTTCCATTGCTATTGCTTTTTCTAAAGCTATTGAAATTTCACAAAATATACACACTAACAAGTAAATGGGACACTGATGGTTTTGAAAATTTTGGACTTGTTATTATTGTTGTTCCATTTTTCCCAGAACACAGATGAATGATCCTTAACCTTTGAGGGCTAAGGATACGGTGGAGAGAATATGAGCCCATATCTGTTCCTAATTTTCAGGCAGTCATATGCCTAAAGTCATATGTCAAAAGTGGTGACAGTGGTGTGGCTCTATTCCTCCCAAAGAGAAGCAGAAAACCCCTCAGATCTTTAAGAAGGTAAGATAGGAATTATGATCCTAATAAAAGTTTTTCATTCTGACTTTTAAACAGTCAGTTTTTACATTTTCAGATAAAAAAAAATAACTCTGTTGCATCTTCACCATTATAAAACTTTCCAGAAATCTGAAAATGTTTTGATATTCATATCAAATACTTTCATATTTTTATATCTAAAGACAGACCTGCCACCGGCCAAGGCCAAGCCCTCCAGCAACAGTGGCAGCACCTCTAGGAGAGCGTATTTAAGAGAAGGAAAAAAATTACTGTGTAAAAGGAATTGCAGCTAGGAGAGAGGAGTGAGAACATGTGAGAGCAATGGCTCTGCAGCCACCAAGGTCTGTGAAGCAGGAGAGGGAGGAGGTGCTCCAGGGACCGGAGCACAGACTCCCCTGCAGCCCATGGAGCAGACATTGGTGTGGCAGCTGTGCCCTTGCAGCCCATGTAGGACCCCAGGCTGGAGCAGGTGGATGCCCAAAGGAGGCTGTAAACCTGTGGGAAAACCATGCTGAAGCAGGCTCCTGGCAGGACTTGTGGCCCTGCAGAGAGAAGAGCACAGCTGGAGCAGATTTGCTGGCAGAACTTGTGACCCAATGGAAGTGACCCATACTGGAGCAGTCTGTTCCTGAAGGACTGTGCCCTGTGGAAGGAATCCACACTGAAGCACTTAATGGAGAACCACAGCTTGTGGGAGGGACTGACGTTGTAGAAGATCATGCAAGGCT
This sequence comes from Acanthisitta chloris, assembly GCF_000695815.1. Taxonomy (NCBI): domain Eukaryota; kingdom Metazoa; phylum Chordata; class Aves; order Passeriformes; family Acanthisittidae; genus Acanthisitta; species Acanthisitta chloris. Next base: position 3,715 of record NW_008660137.1, read on the forward strand.
GTCTCCTGTGGGAAGGACCCCATGCTGGAACAGGGGAGGAGTGTGAGGAGTCCTCCCACTGAGGAGGAAGGAGCAGCAGACAGAACATGTGATGAACTGCCTGCAGTCCCCATTCTCTGTCCCCCTGCTCTGCGAGGAGGCAGAGAAATCAGGAGTGAAGTTGAGGCTGTGAAGAACAGAGGGGAGGGTAGGAATAGATATTTTTTTAATGATTTGGTTTTATATCTGATTACTCTACTCTGATTTGATTGGTAAAATACTAAATTAATTACCACAAGTAGAGTCTGTTTTGCCCGTGACAGTAATTGGTGAATGATCTCTCTCCTTATCTTGACCCTTAAGGCTTGCATTATTTTATCTCCCCTGTCTGGCTAAGGAGGAGAGTGACAGAATGACTTTGGTGGGCACCTGGCATCTAGCCAGGGTCAACATACCACTATAGTAAAAAACCAACAAAGCAGACACAAAAAAATCCAAACAAAAGGACTTTGTTGATTAAAAATCATTTTTCTCAAATGGATACTGGAAAACTGTATGTTCTCTAGATAACGTCACTGACTTACAAAACCTTTAACTGCATCCAGCTTTACCTTGCACCATCCTAGTAAGCATTACACAACACACACAAACTACCACATGAAAATTTATAATCAGATTACAATTTTATCTGATCAAACAATAAGGCTACGACATAATATTAACAAGTTTCTGTGCTCTGATATGCTATCACATGAATTTCATTAGCTTTGCGAGTTACTCCTATAATCTGCAAAAATAAAAGCAGACACACTTCTGCCATGCGAGGTTACAGCTTAGATTGCTGGTTCCCAAGTCACAGAACTCAAAGTAAGTAAAGTTAATCAATAATAACAAATTCTTGCATATTATATTGCCATTTTGTTTGTTTCACATGTAAATTAGCTCAATGGGAACATGTAATTTGGGAAGATGTTGAGAAGAAAAGTAGATTTACTGTGACTCTAGTTGCTACATCCCCAGAGGTAGTTTTATACTGCTAAAATAATAAGAAAAAAACCACAAAGGAAAGTTTTGACTCTGTCACTTATGAATATATGCTGTTTACAGCTACTACTTGAAAAAACACTAAGACAAAATTTGTGGTATTTTGTGGCAATACACACAAAGGAAAAGAAAGCAACAATGGACTAGCATTTAAGTGGAAGACATGGATGCAAAAATTTGTGCAGCTCCATTCAAAAAAATAAGTTATTTTCACTACCCCAGGTGATGATCTGTCCATTAACATGTGGCCTCAAGGGGCATCCAAGTTAAACTATGTATTAATACAATTTTTTTCAATATACTGCAAAAACATAGAAAAATATCTACATTTTGGACAACAAAACTGCAGTAACAGGTAGAAAAGAAGTATATACGGAGGAAATAAGCAATAGGATAAATTAAAAAAAGACTTTGCTTTCTAAGTTCACTCATGTTCAAATATCGTTTCTGGCTTTTGATACAAAAAGACATCTGTCAGTATTTCCAGAGATGGACCATTTTCATCTAAAAAGAGGTGAAAAATAGCAAAAACTTTCTGGCTAAAGCCAGGATTTTCCAAACTTGCAGTAGAGTCATAGTTTCTATTTTAAAAATACTCACTGAACTTAGCAACATGAAATAGAGTCAGTTCACAGCCAAGCGCAAGTGCCGCAATGCTGCCAGCCAACATAGCCAGTGCCTTGGTGACCTCACTACATAAGCCAGACCTTCCTCTGCCAAAACTTAAATAAGGAAGATGACATGAGGCAGAACAGGGATGTCCCAGAACAGTACTTTACCCACCCAACTTAATAAAATTGGGCAACTTAAAGAAGTGCAGGAAAAGGTTTTTAAAATTTCAAATTGCTGATCCTGAGTGACAGGTTTGTTTCTGGAAGTGCTGGGCAGATGAGCACTCCAGTGGAATTCACATGCATGGCTCAGCACCTTTGAAAAACCAGATCACTAATTTAAGACTCTAAGTACAGATCTGGAAACCTACGTTCAGATTCTCATTTATTACCCTTCACACTTGATTTTTGCTTAAGAGGTACATTCAGTACTTTCTAAGACATCTCACGTAAGATCAGTCTTAATGCCAAGAC
>NW_008660137.1:5851-8677 GCF_000695815.1 Acanthisitta chloris
TTTTTTGCTGAAACATTGTAAGACAAGATTGATTAGTTCATTTACAACTATATCCATTATGTGTATGTAATGGGTTTTATTTAATCAATTTAAAAAATGCTAATTGAATGTTTTCTTTTATAATACTCTTTTGAGTGTCAGTGAATCAATAAATTTGCAACAATTTATCATGAATCCTGGTTTTTCAAATGTGTTCAATAGAAATTGTTCTACAAAGCTGGTCGAAAACCATGTTCAAATGTTTTACAATAAAAAAAATACCCTTAGTATTGTTGAAGTATTTCAAACATACTGAGATGAAATTTAGGATTAAATCTTTTATTATTAAAAAAACCAATGTTGTTGGGAATTTTATTTCAAGTGAACTTAAACATATACCAGAGATGTCTGGCCATGGGCTGTGCTCACTACAGAAGTGACTGTACTTTGGTGTCCCATGAAGAGACTGCTGAATACAGCATTGAGTGCTGCTCAAACACCCTGTATTAAACATGAAGTGCACATTGCTTCTCTTGGGTTCAGATAGCATCCTGTAAATACAGTTTGGGGAAATGATAAATACCTTCACACATCCCTGTTTGGATCAACTGAGAGTACATCACCAAAGAAGTGAGTTTCTGTCTCACAGCATTCAGAAAGAAGGGAAAGTTCATCCAACTGACTATTGCAAAATAAAACTTCTGAAAGAATTTTTCCTAGGATGGCTTACTGTATTGTTAAGACTCCAATCTTGCACACTCTTTGTTACACAAATAGTTCATAACCCACATAAATAATTTCCCTGTCATCAGTAACAAGAGTTATGTGAGCAAGGATTCTTCAAGCAAGCACAGCCATACATAATCAGACTCTAACTTCTTAAGGCATGTTCTCCCTCTTTTAAGTCACTCTTCTCAATGCTACAAATTCTAAGGACAGATACAGATCAGGGCAGAAAGGGTTCTTCCATCTACTACGCCAGCTGCCACTGTGGGTTTATACCATGTCATATGAGGTTTAAAAATTAACATACTTCTCTTCAGCCATGGAAACTAAGCTGACAACCTGCAAAAAATGTTTATAGATACAGCATATGTCACACCCACTCATCTCTGTAGAGCACAGTTCTCATCTTCATATGGGCAAAACATAAACAGACATTAAAACAACAATAAAAATCACCTTATGCCAGCAATACTTGAACATAATTTCTGAGACAAATGAAACCCAGTTGGCTTTATTTCAAACATTAGAGTGAAGAAAATATTTTTGAGATTCTCATCACTATAGTGTAATTCTAGCAGTGATTTCAGAAGTAACTGTGTCAGTAGACCAGTGGGACTGTGCCAAAGCATGTAACCAAAACTTGTTTTAGAAGCACCAGAACTTCCAACATCCCAGTGCTCAGCATTTTTAATTTATCATAAAAGCCTGTAAAATACTCAGTGCAACAGCAATAAATTCATAGGCATAGAAAGCATTACCATTTTCAGGGTAATATTATATTTCATAACTCTCTACAAAGCACCGTAGGAGTAACACTCAGGTTTTGTGCAGGAATTGAACTATACAGACAATAAGGCCATGATCCAACAACATTCACACGTCCTTAACTTTCAGTAAGTAAATTCAACATTAAGCACAAACTGAAAGGCTGGTCAACTGATAAATTAGCCCAAGCACTCTAAACTATACAGAATCATAGAATTGTCAAGGTTGGAAGAGACCTTTAAGATCATCAAGTCCAACCATCCATCCAGCACTACCACTGTGACCCCTAAACTACTGAACTGTATCACCCAGTGCCAGACCCAGACACCTCTTAAACACCTTCAGGGATGGTGACTCCACCACCACCTTGGACAACCTATTCCAGTGTCTGAAATCATAGTCATCGTATCAGCCATAGCATCAGGTTTAGACCTTAGAAGTGCACGCTTCCTCTTGCTGATTTGGGTTCACTCATCAGCCTGTATGGCAAAAAATATTTGGTGGCATCATCTGCAAAAAGTCCGTATTAGAACTTGCTTCTTTATGTAACCTCTTAAAGGCTGATCTCTTAAAATTTCAGATAAATCATTCTCAGTTCATGGCCCTCCTCACTATCTCCATGATAAAGGATTTTGCTGTCTACCTCTGTAGCCAGGCATCTGTCTGAGGAGCTAGAGCAGGCCAGTTTTGCTCTCACTGTGCAGAGCACATCAAGGTATGAATGGTCAGGAAAGCAAGTCCAGCTCCCAGGTATGGATAGGAATGCAAGTGCTGTTCCCACCCATTGCCAGGTCCAGCATCTTGGAAAGCTGCATAAAACTGAAACGGCAGGGGAGTCAACACTGTCAGAAACACAGAGACACCACATAAGAGACACCAACTATCTGGTAATATCCCTTCTTCAACTAAAATTCAAATTGGCGGTTCACCAAGATTACCACTAGAAACCTGCAATAAAGAAAGCACAGCCAGCCAAGCATTATGCACAACGCTATTACCAGCTGAGCACAATCTTTGTGTTTATCCCATTCTCCAGAAACCCCTGGGGGAACACAGGAGACATGCAAAAGATACCAGCTAACAAAACCTACCATCCCTTCTTCAACTAAAATTCAAATTGGCGGTTCACCAAGATTACCACTAGAAACCTGCAATAAAGAAAGCACAGCCAGCCAAGCATTATGCACAACGCTATTACCAGCTGAGCACAATCTTTGTGTTTATCCCATTCTCCAGAAACCCCTGGGGGAACACAGGAGACATGCAAAAGATACCAGCTAACAAAACCTACCTGTACTACCTTCCTCCTTGGGATCTAAGGTGCAGCTACAGGAGCCGCGGCAGGGCCCGGGGGCA
>NW_008660137.1:8800-9005 GCF_000695815.1 Acanthisitta chloris
AGCACCGCGTGCCTGGACCTAAAGCGTTCCCTTTGCAGGCAGGAATTGGCTCCTTTCTCATGATGAGGTCAGCCTAAGTACCCTTGTACATATATATATATGTGATCAGGTATATATATATATGTCGTAGTTGGGTCCTTAAATCTGGATTTGCCCTTATCAGCTGTTCCCTCCACGAACTAGTCCGCAGAGCCAGCGGGCAGCG
>NW_008660138.1:0-7034 GCF_000695815.1 Acanthisitta chloris
CATCATAAAATCCAAAGCTCAAACAAGGAGGTTAAACACTGTGCAGAGAACCTCAAATTAGCCAGAAGCTGTGGAAACAAAACCTAGCTTTGTTAGACTAATGCATACAAACTGCTTTGTCTCACACCTTGTACCTTCCCAGAGTCCTATGTCAAAGCAGTACCCTATTGCAGTTCAGCAGCTTCTGCCTAGTCTCATCCACTCAGTCTCCCTCAGCCACTAACCTCTTAGAGACAGAAAACTCGGCAACAGCAAAAAAACAGCAAGTTCAAATACGACAAACAGATGAGGATATCAGACTAAATAATCAAGCCACTAGAAATTTTTCAGAACTTTATTTGCCACTCATCTTGTGAAAATAATCTCAGTATATTGACATATCAATACATAATTCTAAAATGTATTCAAAATTTTAAAATTTTTAAGTATTTAAGCAAATAGAATGAATCTTATAGTCCTACAACTTTCTCTTTAAAGCTTTAAGTGTAATTACACAAATTATAGAATTCTAGGATCATAAGAAATGTTTGGGTTGGAAAAGTCTTGTTCTAGGGCAGGACAATCCTTTCAGTAGAGACATTTTCTCTGATATCCAATCTAATCCTCTCCTGGCGGAACTTTAGGACATTTCCTGTTGTTGCATTGCTTGTTACTTGGGAGAAGCTGGCTACAACCTCCTTTTACACAGTCACAGAGAATGAGAAGCAGCCCCTGCCTGAGCCTCCTTGCTCCAGGTTAAACACCTCCAGATCCCTCAGCCATTCCTATCAGACCTGTGCTCCAAGTCCTCTGCCAGCTTCACTGCCCTTCTCTGGACACGCTCCAGCACCGCAATATCTTTCTTATTGTGAGGAGCCTGAAACTGAAACCAGGATTTGAGGTACAGCCTCAGCAGTGCTGAGAGAAGAGGGACAATTTCTTAGTGCTGCTGGTTACACTATTGCTGAGACTAGCCAGGATGCCCTTGGCCCTCTTGCCCACCTGGATACACTCCTGGTTCATATGTTCAGCTACTGCCAACCAAGACCCCTGGGTCCTTTTACCACCAGGCAGCTTTCCAGACACACTTTACCCAGCCTTTAGCACTGCATAGGGTTGTTGTGTGCAAGGGCAGGAACCATCAGTTTGGCCTGTAGAAGCTTGTATCATGTTCTTGGCCCATCAATCCAGCCTGTTCAGATCCCTCTGCAGCACCTTCCTACCCTACAGTAGATTAATACTACTGCCCACAGGGCTAGCAGAGACACCTTTCTAATGGTACTTTGCTCTCTCTCCAGTATTTACAGTTGTTATCTCTAAGGCAGCTGTGTTCAATAAATGCTCCATTGTGTGTATTTTGGCTGACAGTGATCCTACATGGACTCATCTAAGATTTTAATGCTGCAAAGCTCATTAGCAGTAGGCATAGTTATTACAGGACTCTGTCATGTTTATTATCCATGTATCTTCAGCAGCTAGTATAGGAAAAAGTTTTTGAGATGAAAAAATAAATCTCATCATTCACTTTCCCAAAACCTTGGAAATCCCATAGCTGAAGTTAACAAACAGTTATGATTCCTTTTAATAACAAAACAAAAATCCTTACATTTTGCCTTCATGGGGATCTTCTTCTCTTCCCTATGAGAAAATGAACATATTAAGTGCATGACAGCAGTACAGCTCAATTAATAAAAATAAAATAAAGGTCATAGGTTAAGACCTTCTATGGAAAAAAACCCCACAAAACAAAAGATTAAGAGGTCTGAGACATTTTTGAACTAAAGGGCTTACTGCAGTTCTGTGAAAAGTTTTCCTCCTCATTCATAAAGTGGAAATTCAGCAAAATATGTTATTTCTGAGGACTGCTCCCTGTTATGTTTCAAGGCTGCCTTTAGAGGCAGTAATTTTTTGAAGTCTCAATATTCCTAAGGTTAAGTTAACCACTGACCTATCAGTTTACAGATCAAGAGTCTAATACTGCCACTGGAGTTCAGCCATTCACATCCTGACACAGGTCTGTTGGAAGCATCCCAGGTAACGCTGCAAATTGCAAAACACATGTACCGTGCACAAAAATACTATTGAAAATATGTATTTCTTCTTTTTTTTCCCTCTTTCTGAAGTGTATTAAACCATCTGGTCCCCCACAGTAACTGAGTTATCTGCAGGTCACCTGGTTAGCTTTCCAGAAAAGCTAACCCACACAAGCCCTTTTAGTTATAATTAACTCATCCATAAATTTTAACCCCAATTTCATCCTTGAATACAGACCCACCACAATCCATAATTACTTTCTGTACAGTTTGTGAACATTTCATGGCAACTGTAAGACAAGTGCAATTAAATGAGCAGCAGATTTACCAGGACAATCAAGTTCAGCAAAGTGCCTAGCAAATTTACAGTGCCAATTCATTTGTACTTACCTTTGGACAACACACAAATGAGCACTTCTCTGATACTGAATACTTTTGATACTTAAAAGGTTTATTTTAGTATTTGAAAACTACCAGATCAAATTACTAGGTCTAGAAAAGCACATAATTAGAAAACAAGCAATTAAATGTCACTAGATTTTGTTCATTTCAATTGTATTTTACAAAGAAATGCCATTCATTTAAGAAATTTGAATACAAAAATTCCTTACCACTTCTTCTACCAGGTCTTCTACAATAAGACCTTGTTCATCTGTCCGTAGGTTTGTAACCCACATCCAGCCATCTTCCAATTCGTTATGGACAATAAACATGTCTCCTTTAAGGAAACTGAAGAGGGTTACAGCAAGACTTAAATCAGAGATACAATCATAATATAAAGTTTAATGAACATAATGAATTCTTGAGTATGATTTCCAAAAATATTCGGAAAAGACTGTCTGTGAAAAACGCATGAATTGATACCCCATGGGTATTTTTCTCACAGTTAAGTGGCTACGATATACAAGTTTTTATACTTTTGATTTATGCTTAATATCTAATATATACCTCCGTTTCATCAACTTCTAAGTGTGCAAAGGATGCATAAAACAAAATTCACACCACAGTAACATTAAAAGACAGTAATATTGTTCTTTTATCAACAGAGATCAAATACTGAACCAAAGTAAAATAACCCTTAATAGTCTATAAGAAATACTCCTTTCACTGAAAACTAATCTTGTGTAACAAAAGCTGTGGAATATCTATGCTTTATGTTCTCATGAAGACAAGTGAGAGAGAGAGGGAGAGAGAGAGAGAGAGAGAGCAGAACAGCTACCAGATAAGCCATGCAATTAGCTACAAGAAAAGTGTAAGAAGGATTACATGTCTAAGGGAGTTTCATTTCTGGAAGGTTAGTGTAAGTTACTCCTTGAGTGTTATCCCAATTCGGGCCACATGAAAACCTTTCAGTACAGCACAGACTTCTCAATCAAGTTTCACGATGCATCAGAGTACAGGAAACAGCAATTACAGTATTGAAGCTATTTCCACCCAAAATGACATCACAAATACCTGTGGTATTTCTCTCATTTGAAGCAGCTAACAGAAAAGGCATTAACTTTAAACAACAGCAAACAGTGAGAATTAAAAGAACAAAAAGCAGCAAACCACTATTGGAAACATAAATTCAGCTGCTAATGAACCAAGAAAGGTGACAGACAATAAGACCACCCTCCATCACATCTATTGTTACTGCATGGAACACAGGCTGACATTAACTCAGTAAAACCCAAACCTTGCTAAATATTAACTATAATATTAAAATTCGTCAGTCTTCAAGAGCATATTAATTCAATCTAGAACAAACTGAGGACTTTAGTCCCAGCAACACCATGAATGGAACTGTTTTAGCCACATAAACCTCAAAACCCAAGCACAAACTCTGCATTTTTGCTCTATATTAAAAGAGATAGAAAAGGTTTGATTTTCTACAGTTTTTGTCATGATAGCAAAGTAATAAAATGCTTTTCCCTATTAAGCTGCAAAGTGCAAATAAGACACTTAATGGCCTCAATCTATCTTCTTATTCACACATATACTAGGAAGCCGTATTTGCAATGTGCCATTAGAAAGCCCTTCCCTGCCTTATGACCTTCTTAAAAAACGAATCTCAAAAACACATTCTCACAGCACCCTTTAAAAAGGTCAGATAGGACCGGACTATGAGCCTTGGAATAAATTGCCATTCCAATGAAGATACAAAGCTCTCATACCTTTCTCTCTATTTTAGGCTAACAGTCCCAAAACCAAGCCAATCCCCAATTCAACTGATGTATTACATCAACTTATGAAACCAAGACTGTCTCAGCAGAGATCAGAAATCACTATAAATCTCTTTCAAATCCTACTACTTTTCCACCTGAAAAAAAAAATAATCTCAAAAAAGCAGTATCAATTCCAAGTAACCAGAATATGCTCCTCTATGGAAAGGCTAATTCTTTCTGTTCTTAAATTTATGAGTAGTCAAGATTCATTTTCTCTTTCTAGTAGTCTGAATTGATTTGCTTTAAACTATTTATCTGCCAATAGTTAGTTCTGTGGCAGTGCAGAAAAACAGTCCACCTCATTTCTTTCACACACTCACATAAGGTGTCTCTGCACAGAATTTTCTCACACATAAATTTATCCTCTTGGCAAAAATCTAAGGCTTCACAAAATATAAATCCTCCACATTCCCAACTGCCATGGCCTTTCAAAGATTATCAAAAGTGGACTCCCAATGACATCAAATCTCTAACATCACTAATTTTACTTCTATAATCCTTTCTCTTACAATTAATACCTACAAATATATTAAGAATAAAAAGTCTTATTGCTACTTTCATCAAAAGAACAGAGGCATCATCCTTCAACCTAACTGTGTTAAGCTGAAGATGCAACAGGTCAGGATTTGCACATGAACACCTACTTAAATCATCGGTATTTATAAATACTCTTGAGAACTTTGCAACTACTACTACTATTCAAACATACCTTATTTCATCAGTTTCTGGCACTTTGGTGTAAGGTAGAATTGCTCGAACTCTCCTTCTGTCCTCCACAGGCTACAATTTAAGAGAAGAGAGCAGAAATACTACTTTTCCCTCTTTCTAGTGTAGAATCCGCCTCCACAGCATTAGGCCATTCTGAGGCAAAGGACGGGTTACATACCCCCCTTGCCAGCATTTAATTTTGAAGCTCAAAACCACTGAGAGCTAGAAATGCATAAGTCATACAGATAGTTAAGAGAGCACTCATTTTAAACTTTCCTTAACTTAGAGTGAAAGAAATGTCCAGAAGTTTAACATTCAGAAACATCTTTATTTAGGTTTTGGGTTTTGGTGTGAGGGGCCTTAGACAGTCTTTTGTTTCATTTTAATTCGTAGTATAATCATAGTGTCATAGTATGTTAAGGGGTTGGAATGGACTTTAGAGACTGTCTAGTCCTACCCCTGCCTGCCATAGGCAGGGACACCTCCCACTAGACCAGGTTGCTCAAAGTCCCATCCAACCTGGCTTTGAACACTGCCAGGGAGTTACTTATATTTTTTTAAAGATTGGTACGTGTACAAAACCTTGGTTATTTCCAATATGCTTATTTTGAAACCATTGTTAAATACATGAAATACCACAGAACAGTGGAAATTACATTACAATGCTGCCCTTTTTAGCCAAGAACTGCACAATTTCTTGTTTATCTGTCTACTTACAATGCTGTTACTACATTTGGAGATAACTAACACCTCTAGCTTCCTCATTATATATTCCCATTAAATAGCAAATTTTTTTCAATCACTACTTTCTACCACTAAAAATGCATTTTTATGTAGCGTATACTTCCACATATGCTTATGTGCAATACAGGCAACTTTGTAAAATGCCTTTCCCAAAGAAAACTATGAACTGTGACTAAAGTTACAAACATTTAATCACACATCAGAATTTTACTACAAATTTTTACTACTTGCCTCTGGAGGTGCTACTGGAAATAAGAGCTTTTCCCCTTTCAGCAAACAGGACACATGACTGTAATAACCGATCAGGTCTGAGAGTGAAGCAAAGCGACGTCCACCAATGTAATAGTCTCCACACATGGCAATAATCCTGTTAATAGGCAAAAAAGAAACATGAAAATTTTTTGCTATCAATTTTTTTTAAAGGAGGTTAGGATCACATTTAATTCTTAAAAGACGTCTGCCTTCAGCAAAAGGCAGTATTACAGGGTCTGTATAAACACGTAACTAAAATTTAGCTAATGAACGTTTCATCAAAAATCGCAGATATATATTGCATGATACACCAGTCTTTTAAGACCCTATGGAAAGTGCTGGTTCACAGAAACATACAGTGCATTTGTCAGAACAAAATACAATTAAATGGAAGATAATGTAAGTGTCCCTGAACACTGAAATAATGCACCAGTAAACACCTTCAAAAATTCGTCACTTTGTTACAGTTAGTCTAGCATACATATTAAAAGTTAAAAAATTTCTCTGGAATAATCCAAGTATCTCCTTACACTCAATTTAAAAATTTGCTAACTAATGGGAAAAATGTTTACAAAATCATTTCAGGAGTTGTTACAAATCGGGTTTTTATTCTTTTACATTTGTGTTTTGTTCTTAAAGCACAGAGATTCTTTAATGCATACTTTAAACTAAATTATTTCTCCCAAACAGGGATGTAAAAGACATACAAAGATGAATATTCACAGATTAAACCTAAAGTTCATAAGCAGATAGCACTGCAAGGGGAGTCAGAGAAAAAAACTCCAAGGACATCAACTAGATCTTTTGGCATATTTTCTGTAAGATTCCTTGGCAAATTATTCAACAGATATTAGGTTCTAAATGAAATTTAGTGTTTTGGATTATTATTTCAAGCCAAAATGAAGCCTTCCTTCAGAACACTCAGTTAGCAAATACAAAAAGACTTCTGTAATCACAGAAAAGATTAAAAGGATGAAGATATTAAAAGGAAGAGATTAAAAATAAATATATTCCTTCAAAATCATAGAATCATAGAACTTAAGGGTTGGAATGGACCTTACAGATCATCTAGTCCCACCCACTCCCTGCCATGGGCAGGGACAACTCCTCC
>NW_008660138.1:7501-13795 GCF_000695815.1 Acanthisitta chloris
CGATTGGCTTGCCGGGCTGCTAGTGCACACTGCTGCCTCATGGTAAGCTTCTCATCCACTGTCACTCCCAAGTCTTTCTCCTCCCTGCTGGTTTCAATTACTTCCCCACCCAACCTGTAGATGTGCCTGGGATTGCCATGGCCCAGATGTAGGACCTTGCACTTCATTTTGTTAAACTTCATGAGATCTGCATTGGCCCACCTCTCAAGCCTGTCAAAGTCCCTCTGGATGGCATCCTTTCCCTCCAGCATGTCGACTGCACCACATAGTTTGGTGTCATCAGCAAACTTGCCGAGAGTGCACTCGATCCCACAAAAATAATAAAAATAATAAAATCCTACAAAATAGTTTGGATCACTCTGACTCACCAAAATAGGTAACACTTCAGTAAAAAAATATTTTGTTTTGACAGAATCATATGCTGCATGCACATATATGACTGTATACAACTTTCAAGAGGTACCAAAAGAATTGAAAGAAAGATTCTTTAAGGATTGAAAATATTCTAACAACCCTTTTCTTAGGGAATCAGAAATCCTTAGTTTATTTGCTGCCTGAGATGGCAGCAACACTTTCATGGTGTTCATGAAGCAACAATTGCCTGATTGATACTGACTTCAAAAGGAGAAGTCATTAAAAATAATCCAAACTCTAAAACTGGACCAGAAAGTATTGACACAATACACTTTTCTGCTACTGCTTCACAGGAAGCGGTTCCCAGTATTAGTCGAGCTGAGAAGCTGAAACTGATAGCTCAGATGGCAAGACCTAAACATGATCATATTTGTGCATCATGTCTGCACTTCAGAGAATTATATGTTTATGTCAATGGTACATCAGGACCTCTGAATCACACTTCATCACACAGCAGATGCAACAAAAAGGTTCCTACATTTGCAAACCATGCACATAGTGGCTTATACGCTGGCACTCCAGATAATTCCCACTTTCAGGAGTTGGAAGAATTTGCTTTGGATTTGTTAGTTGCCAACAAGACAACTGACAAAGATTTTTTTACTGCTCACAAAACATTTGCTTTTCTATTTTGTAAAGACGAACATTATGCTGCAGCACTCCACTCGCTGATTAACATTCAAGCTGTTCTCAGAACACATCTCATTTACACCAAAGAATAACTGAACTTACTAATGCACACTGTTTGACAACAATAATCTTGTATTTAGACCAAGTGATTCTAGTACCTGCTGAATGCTGTTTCCAGCAAACATTTAGACTATTAAACACAAATTCTTTGTTTCTTCTCTTATTTTTTTTGATGTTGTTTTTTTGGTTGGTTGGTTGGTTCAGTTGGTTTGGGTTTCTTCCCCTCAAAATTAAGGAAGCAACCAGATGTGCTAGCACTTTAAATACGCCCTGTGAGCTACAGTGGCTACTATGGAACAGACTCAAAACAATTTCCTTGACAGACTAATGAAACCTGCATGTTGCTTTAAGTCTATTCAAAACCACTTTAGATGCGCTTCTCTATACAGATATTGTTGGGTTTCCTCACACTTTCGTCCTTTATGCTATAAAGTAATTTTTAAGAGCATATTTTAAAACAATTAAACACAAGTAAAAAGCTGTACCATGCAAGCATAAGGAGTTAAAAACACTAAAACATAATACAATTATTGTTTTCTGGTTTTACTCTATTGTGTTCTGAAACAAAATTACAGTATTAAAAATGAAACATTTAATTCTCACCTAAAATGATTGACATTTGTTTTACTAAGGAATGAAAGCACAAATGAACCTGGTCTTCGATCACTCTCTCGAATAAGGTAACTTCCAGGTTTTCCCGCTTGTCGAAGACGTTCTTCTGCAATTGTTCTGTCAAGTTTTCCATGATACCACCTGAAAAAAAAGAGCAACAATGGATGTCCTTCAGACTTAAGGGGATTTTTAATTCTCACAGAATAGACCTATGAAACTAACAAAAGCTTTCAGTCAAAACTGATGTAACTCCAAAGCTTTGTTTCAAAGTTATTAAATCTTTACATGTTCAACCTCCCAGGTTATTTATTTCAAATAAAAAATACTTTTAAGACAGCACAGATTTTCAGATAAGCTTGTCCCTAGGAACTACCCCATGAGGTAGTTCTATACATACCAACAGTTTTTCTCCCTTCCCTAATTTGCTTATTTTAAATAACCAGAAACAGAGGTGAATTATCTGACTTGGAAGACTGTCATATTTTAAGCCTACACAGGCTTCAGGTTAGTCTGGATTTTTTTAAAAAGCACAAACATGACTTTTATCAGCCTGTTTCTCAGCTGACACAGATACTGCTGCAGCAAACCCTGCAGTAAGATGGACAGCAGTCACCAGACAACCATCCAGCCCCAAAGCAGTCTTTCCTAATCTCAGTGTGCAACCTATAGTGTTAGTGAGTGCCGACACATGGCAAACCACAGACTTTAAAATATGAAATAGGAACACTTCAATCTGCTGTTACTATTCAAGCACTCCCTCACCTCACCCTAGTTTATTTACACAGCCTTTGTCAGAACACTCATTCTACTCTAAATGATCAAGTATTAGTTTTTTAAAAAAAAAAAAAAAAAAAAAGAAAAGGAAACAGTGGAAAGCACTTTCCAAACAAAGCCAACCATTATTCTCATCCACCCACCAAGCTGCAGCAAGTTCCAGAGCTATATACTGCAATAATTCATTAGCCCTGCCAACTAACTATGCTTAATTCAAACTTCAATTTCTACACTCAAGAAAACATCAGCTTCCAAAAAGTCACTGGTTTAGACAATCTAAATCCTTCACCATTTCAGACCATTCACTTTTTAGTTCTAATAGTTCACATGTGTCTTTCAAGGGTCACAAAACGCAATGTCAAAGAGATATGTAAAAGACCTTTTGAACTAATATATGCAAGAATACCAAACACTTCACAGATTCTAGTGCCAAAACAAAAAATAAAAAATATCTGGGATGTTGATAAAGTCTGACCAGAAACATTATTTTTCCTACAAAACAGAAGCAAAAGCTTTGAGAACTTTTATCCGAAAACAAATAAAAATCAGATAGACTAAACCAATAAATACCATTTATCCCAGCAGAAGCAGCACCAACATAGATATTGCTCCCCCTAGCAAAGCTGTTTGCTTGCTAGCATAGCCCTCCTTTGCTTCTCTTCCTCATTCTGATCAAAACAAGTTCAACCAGAAAAAGCACTGCTGTGTCTGTTGCAGGCTGAGTTACTTTAGCAAGATCCTGTGTGATCCCATTCCAGAGCAAAGCAGCCTCCTGAACAGAAATCAGTTGACCAGATAAAGTGCACAAAAACGTGGACCACACTTCCCCTACCAGGAGGGTCCTTTTGCAAACGAAAGAAAAATCAAGATTGTCACTTTCGAAGTACCTAGAATGAAACATTTTGCTTGTCAATGTGCACAGTGTGGCTCAAACTTGAGTTTGTTCCCAGCACATGTCACACCTGGGTTTTGCTATTCTGAACAGACCAACTTCGGTAAAGTGTGAAATGCCCCAGACAATCCAAGAAACTTTCCTGGTCAAGAAAGCTTGCATTCCATGAGGCTGTGCTGGTTTGGGCTGAAGTAGAGTTAACTTTCTTCACAGTGGCTAGTATGGGGCTATGTTCAGGTTTTGTGCTGAACACAGGGTTGATAACGCAGGGATGTTTTGGTATTGCTGAGCAGGGAGCCAAGGTCTCTACTTCAGCCCAAACCAGCACAAAAGCCTATTTTAAACTAACAGCAGGCTTACCGAGCTTTTATTTCTTCGCATTTATCACCCACTTGAGAAAACAGTCCTAATTCTATTGAGAAACATACTGCATTACAACAAACTTAAAGAAAGGCACAATTTTGAAATGGGGAAGGTGGGAGTCTTACCACAAATGACCAGTAAAAAAACCTGAGAAAACAGAAAGGCAGGATCATATGCAAACAAAGCATTCAACTTTTCTGTAACGGATTAGGATTTCTAACAATGATAACGCAAACTTGGGTGCTCCAGTTTTCAGTCCAGAAGCTGTGAACAAAAAGGACACCCTCCTTGCCGGTGACAGCAATATATATATATTGGTATATCCCACATATTGGAGATGTCTTTCTCTAGCACTGAACAGGCTACATATACACTGTCTCCCGTTCAACAGTATTTTATCAAGCCTACCATATTTATTACCTGGTAAGTCAGGGTTAAAAATTTGCTTCCTTATTTAAGAAAAGGTTTGTTTTCTGAAATTAAAATACTGAGGTAACTTCTGAGTGCAACTAATTCAGTGTCACTGAGACTATATTTGAAATACCAACTTCTGATAGAAAAAACACTGCATTCTACAGCTCTTTATGTATTAATGTAATGCACAAATTACTGTATACCACTCGCCACAGAAATAAATATTAACACTAAATTTAATAGAAACCGCAGTAAAGCAGCCAATAGTGAGCAATGGTAACAGAAAACAGCTCAAGTGACATCCTCAGGAAGCCTCCCTAGATAGCATATATCTTCAAAAAGCAGGATACACACTTAAGTGCAATCTTATATGACATCATTAGAGTATGCAAAATGTTTGTCAAGAAATAACGACGTTTTTCCAAAGAGCAGAGTTTTGTCACTAGAAAAAAACAGTCTATTCAAGCAATATACAATCAGTGTTGAAAGATTTCATTGTCAGAAGTGTACATCTTCTAATTAATCTAGCTATCACCTGTTATATGACAGAAAGATGCACTCTGCAACTTTGCATAATTAGCTTCAAGTACTTTGATAGCAAACAGCAAAGACTGTTGTACAAATTGCAGTACTTGATCTGATTTAAGAATACAGAGTGCTCAATTAAGAAGTGGCATTATAATTTTTTTAATACTTCTGTTAAACTGTTGTGGGTTTTTTGCTTTGAAATATCTCCATATATCACTTTTCTGTGAATACTGACTAATGTACCAAGTGCCAGTGAAAAATGTTAAGATCATGCATGGTGTATTATCAGTTACAAAGGAAGATCCATCACTCAACGCTTAAGTACAACAGAAGTGAGTAAACTACAGAACCTGCCATACTTGTAATCTCATCAGAGAACAGAGTGCAGAACACTCTGAAGGATATGACCAGGCTCCCATAATTTCTGAAATGAAAGAAATCTCACATCCTTTGGCTTTAACCCTCAATCTGGTATCTCAGTGAAGCACAAGCTCAGTATTTCTGCAAAAATACATCACAAGAAACCACCTCTCTGTCTGAGTTTTGTAAGTCAACATCAACAACTTCAGCATTTTGCAACCAAAACATCTTCAAGTTTAATGTTTTCAGTCAGAAGCAACACTTGACCATACAGACTCTTAACAGATGCAAAAGGAAGTGTTACACACAGTGCACTATGAGTCTCATGAAAGGAATTTAGGTTTGGATAGGAAGATATCACATAAAAACCCTGCCTAGTTGCTCATAAATATGAAGTTGCCCCATGGTTGTGACTTAACAAATGCCTGCACACACAACCATAACCCGCTATCACTTAGATGTATTTTCTCCCTAATTGCAGAAGACAAGATCCCTATTCTAGTCAGCTGCATCTGCTTGCTTGCCTAGTCCTACCTAGGAACACTTCTGTATTACTAACATTAACTTTGCCAGTTTTTGAACGCTGACAGTCCACTATTTTCACTGTGTTTAGAGCAATATAATTCAATGTCATTCTGAATCACAGCTAGTGCCCTAACAATACTGTAGCTGTTAAGGCATGCATTAAATGAGAAAACATAAGTAACCTTGCAGGAGAATGTTATGGAATGATTCAACTATAACATATCCTACCAACTATAGATCACAATTCAGGTGGTTGTTTTTGTGATCACTCATTTAGCTAACTGCTTTAATAAACTTGTATAAGTGTTCTTTATTTTGCTTCTAAGAGAATACCAGTAATAGGCTGTCATGTTTCACAAACTGGTCAAAAACTGTGCATGGAAATACTCCTATCTGCCAGTTTAAATCAAAAGCAGCATGTTTCTAAACTCCAACCCTATGTATCATGACCTTAATTACAACAAGCAGACAGACTGCAGACACAACATCCTCACAAATGGCTCAGGGATCTGCACAAGCAACATACAGCTGTGCAGGAGAATGGTCCCTACACTACCGGCATAGCCACACTGGGTCGCTAACAGCCACATGCAAAGTCATGAACCTCATGGAATGAGGCTGGTCTGCAAACAAGAGATCCTTAAATTTTCAGGTGCTTCAAGGAAGGCGCTTCCTGTGACACACCCAGTCACACCGGTCTCATTAGGCCCAGCCAGCACTTT
>NW_008660138.1:13842-15455 GCF_000695815.1 Acanthisitta chloris
ACATCAACAGGGCCTCTGGCCCCCAACACGGACATACCACGAGGTCTGTGCAGGGCACAGGCTGCTCACAAAGAGGTAGCAGAGGGTGAATTTATCATCTGGAAGGAGGCAGCTGCTATTGTGTGTGGAAGCATGCCACATTGTTCCAACCAAATCCTTTTATTTACATATTTCCTTTTTACATGTGGGAAAAGCAAATATGAAGCTTTGCTGTTCTACTAAAGGATTCTGCTATTACAGTATGCTGCATTTTTTACTTGGGAACACAGTAGGTTAGGGAAGAGGAAATGCAAGAGAAAGTGCTGAAGAGGAATAAAGTGAATTTCAGCGATTTAGTAGAAATATAGATGTTGATAATAGCCACAGACCTTTCTATTTCCATCCAAAAAAAGCTGTTGTGCACAGGAAACACAATCATTAAATGCCATATCCACTTCACTCAAAGCTTTTTTCAGCTGTACCTTGCTGGTTGGAGAAAACCCATAAGAGAATGGAGAATTTGTCAGAGTCATGGTCAGAGCTCCCCTCTTATCAGTTCAGGCACTGGTTTAGTGCCTTTCACACACCTCCTGAGGCTATATGTGCCCTGTTTCAGTTAAAAGCAAAAGAGTGCAAGAAGAAATAACTTGAACTGGGAAAATGCTCAGTTTCAAAAGGCAAGCGAAAATCTCAACTACAGTTTCATAAAGACAAAGAAGAAAAATTACACAACAAAATATCCTGAGTTCTAATTTATGTCTTATTTTGTTAACATCCTCCCCTCAAGCCTTCCATCTGAAGATTTGATGTTCCTATTCGCTGTTCAAGTTTCATTTCAGTCTTACAGCTTCCCTCAGCTTAAAATGCATTCTTAGTTTTACCATTATAATCCAGACTCCACCTTTTAACACTTTATCCCCATCTCTGTCAGATTTGGAAGGCTGCATTACTGCCTTTATGCATATAATTTGTAGAGATTAAGTCAGGCTTTACTAAATTCATGTCTTTCTTCTGCCTTGTTAGTTACTATTCAGTAGTTACTAATTTTTGACCAAGTATTTGCTGTTCTCTACAATGCAAAAAATTCTGCTGCCAGAAAAAGATCTGCAAATATACTACAGTGGACGTACCTTCAAGATAAAGGAACAAGAGCTGAAATTAACTTCAAGCCAAGTAAGTGTTCTTTGTTCAGTGAGCATGACACAGAGTTACATGCTGTTCTAGGAACCTGCGGGTGGGACTTTCATCCCTTTTGCATTCCTATGCATTTTTCTAAGAAGTAGTACAATGCACTTAAGCATATCCAAGTAAGCCTAAAAAAGAAAAATTGTTTTTCTCATTCAAGTGTTCCAAAATTGCTTAAAAATGGCATGTGGAAAACAGAACTGTGATGCAACTCAAGACCAGGAACCAGCCAACTAACACAAAGTCACCACCACAGGTACTTCTTGGCACACCACCTGTGCCAGCCTGTTAACCATAGGACTTTCACACATCACCAACTTGCACACACTTCCAAAACCCAGCCATTAAAATACTTTGAGCAGACTTTACAGCTAGAACAAAACAGATCAACCAAAAACCTCAGTACATCTTAACAAAAATGTTTATGCAAAGATGAAAGAGCAATACAC
>NW_008660138.1:15483-24276 GCF_000695815.1 Acanthisitta chloris
AGGTTCTAAAAGTTTCAACTGCGGTAGCAAACAATACTGTACCTTTAAAAGTGACAGAGGTGTGACAACAGCAAAATATCCAATGCAGCCAAAATATTTCTTCCAATACTACTTGATACAGATTCACTGAAAACACAACTGACCACCTATCTCATTTCTGCAAGAGTCACCAATAAGCAAGAGAAATACAACTGAACTTGATAAAAAATAGCTCTTAAAACAGCTCGCATTTTTCTTGCTTAAGGATCAGATTAGGAAATTAATTCTGGAACTCATTAAAGGTTTTAGCAAGAAACTTCTCATTTCCACATGCTACTTATCTGTGTCCTCAGGTCAAACCCACACCTTTTTCTGCTTGAACTAACGTTTATACTACTCCACAAATCAGCAGATACTCTTTGGCAATAATTAAGGAATTTCTAAGATCTTCAACTTGTTGGCCATTAACCTCATCATATGTACCAGGGGCTTCTTCACCTTCCTCCTCCTCCTTGCACCTCACCCTCTCTAACCAAGCACAGGTTTTGGTTTTGTACTCCACTTTCACCTCCTGCAAACTGGATTGTTTCTTTAGAGAGGTCTGTCACATTCACAGATAGATAACTGCTTTTATAAGGAGAAAACTCTGAGAAGTTACACACTAGAAATCAAAGACGGGCGCAATGCCTCAATGAAAAGATGTCCCACATGCACTAAGAACAAGAGTGCAGGAATGTAACCTAGACAGCAGAACCCATAGACAACAACTCCAACAGCATGGCATAAAAAAAGTGGTGTGCATAACTAAGTAAAGGAGAAAAGTACTATTTCCAGACTCACACATAGATTGAAATGATTACTGCAGAGGTTTCCTAACACTTTGCTTTTGAAGGAATACCTTTTTCTAGCATCTCTTCTATTGTCAAGGAACAGAAACAACAACAAAAAGTCTCCATAAACGCTAGAAAACACAAAAATCTATGGAACAAAAAATTTGAGGAAACGCTGTGGTTTGAATAAGATAATGCAAGCAATCCCTTAATCTTTTGTATTAAGCAAGTACCCAAGCTTGAATCTTGTAACATTTCAAATGCTAACTCTACTAATATACGGCAATATTGAGAAGAAATTGAATGATTTATGGTTACTCTTGAATTTTATATATAGAAAATACGATGCAATTTATCTATCAAATAAGCATACAAACCCTAATGAGTAAGCCACAGACAGAATACTCTTTTGTGCATATTCTACATACAGCTGAACATTTACATAAATATGCTTAATTTAATGGAAAGCAAGAGGCGGACTCAACATATAACAACAATAAAAAAGGAGATAAACATTTTAGAGAAATATCTTACACAAACCTACACATAATTACCATACGATTCCTAACTTGATTAACAAAGGTCAGACAAACCTAGAGAGTGATCATGCCACTCTATCCAGCTGCGAGGCTGCAGCTGCAGTACTGTGTGCAGTTGTGCTTCACACAATTCAGGAATGATGTGAACAAACTAGGGAGGGTCCAAAGGAGGGATTCAAAGATGAACAAAGGGCTGGAGAACCTGCCCTGTGAGGAAAGAATGAGCTGTGCCTCTTCCCCCTAAAGGAGAGAAGGCTCAGGGATATCTCATCACAGTGTTCCAGTACATAAAATCATTCACTGAAACAACCTCTCCCAGGAGAAAGGAAAGTCTCACTGAAGGTTTTCAAGATGCAGCTGGACAGGCTGCTAGGTAATCTCAAAAGGTTTGGACATATGATCATTCAAGGTTCTTTCCAATCTGGGCTGTTTTATGGTTCTATGATTCTATATATTCCAACCCTGATGAAGCTTTGTACTCACTATAAAACCCAAATAACACTCCAGGATGAACAACTATTACAATTTCAGTTTTACAAGAAATGAAACACTAACAAAATTAATTGATTTGGCATGAAGTTGGCCTGAAGAGCAGCTGAAAATAACAACAATTTGAACATGAAAATTACTTTCTTAGGGTCTGGTCATCATAAGAATCAGACTGCCTTCTTACCAGAACACTCACTGGGTACACCAAGTCTCCTGGAGACCTTGACATTCCATTCCTGAAACATGACTGGAGCTTTGAAATGAATCTACCAACACTGGTTTGTATACCTAAATTTGTACACATTAATAATTGTATTTCCTTAGAAGGAAAAGGTAGATATTTGAAGCAAATTATTAAATATTTAAGTAGCACTGCTAGCTACCTTAGAAAGACTTTTTTAAAAGCATGAACTCTTGAGCTTTTACAGCATAAATTAAGAGATGTGCCTATACAGAAAATAATGAAATATGCTTTTTGTCAACCTAAGAATTCCTTGTACTTTAATTACCTTCCCTATTAGCTACTGTCCTGAACTTCATTCCTGACTACTTCAAGTAAAAATTTTCATCAAACAGATCCTGTAACATGGACCCTCAACTATAAACAGTATCTTTATAGATATAGATAGAATCACCTAACTGAGGTGACTGCTGGGGATTATCTACTTCAACCTTGTCACCCCACCCTGCTCAGGCAGGATCAGCTATATCTGGTTGCTCAGCACGGTGTTCCATTGGATCATGAATGTCTCCAATGGTGGAGACTCCATGATCACTCTAGACAACCTGTGTCACTCTTTGACCATCTTCACCATTAACAAAAAAAAAAAAAAAAAAAAAAAGGGCTGGGGTTTTTTATATTATATTTAGAATTCATGTTTCTGAATTTGTTTCCATTGCCTCCTACCCTGTCATGGCACAGCACTGAGGTCAGTCTGGCTCTCTCATGTCATGCCTTCCCATAAGATATTTCTATTAATGTTTAAGACCCGCTCAAGCCTCCTCTTCTCCAGGCTCAACAGTTCCAGCTCTCTCAGCCACTCTTAATCTGATAGATGATTCAGATCCTTCATCACCTTCGTGGCCCTGCACTGGACTCTGTCCACTAAGTCCATGTCTCTCTTGTACTGGTGGGCCCAGCACTGGACACAGCACCCTAGACGCATCTCACCAGTGCTGAGCAGAGGGGAAGTTATCATCCCCCTCAAGCTGCTGACAACTCTTCTACCAATGCAGCCCAAAACACTGTTAGTCTTCTTTGTCACATGGGCACACTGCTAGCTCTGTTCATGTCCTCTCGCCCACGTCCTCTTCTGCACAGCTTTCCAGCTGTTCAGCCCCACCACATGCTTGGGGTTACTCCTTCCCAGTGCCAGAGCTTTGCATTTCTGTTGCTGAACTTTGTAAGATCCCGCACAGCCCAGTTCTCCAGCCTGTCCAAGTCACTTTGGATGGAAGCACATGTACCTGGCATTTCAGCTACTCCTCTCAGTTTTGCATTGTCTGAACTTCCCAAGGGTGCACTCTGTCCCAGCATCCTGGTCATTAATCAAAATGTTAAGGAGTATTGGTCCCCGGGGGCACCCTGGGGAATACCACCAGTGACTTGCCTCCACCTGGACTTGGTGCTGCTGATCACCACCCTCTGTGCCTGAGCAGTTTTCAGTGCACCTCACTGTCCCTTTACCTAATCTGTATACTGTCAGCTTGTCTGTGAGGGGCCTATGGGAGATGGTGTGAAATGCCTTACTAAAGTTAAGGTAAACTCTCTCCCTTTCTCCCCAAGCCAGTGACCTCATCACAAAAAGTTCTTAGGTTGGTTAAGCACAACTTTCCCTTCATAAATCCATGCTGATTATTCCTCACCACCTTCCACACAAAACATAATTTAGACTCATGTAATAACAAACTTTATGCTCTATCACTATCCAGAGTGATAGTGCAGGTATTTTCCATAAAAACTACTGAAGACTACCTTCAGTCTTTATATAGTATTTAAAGGTATATAAAACAGTTCAAGTACATAAACCTTGTCAAGCACTGGTAATATTTTACTGGTATTGACCACACTCCAGAGGGACACTGAGGAATCCATACTGCAATATTTCCATGCAGCAAAGACCATGTTAAAACAAGATGCCTTGTTTTCCTCCTTACCGTGCCTACTAGCAAGACAATTACCAAGTTTTTTTTGTTTCTTTGTTAAAGGAGAAAGACAGATATGTGAAAAACTGGAAAATTACTATAGGAGTCTTAAGAATTTATGGCTGAATCAACAGATAGAGTTGAAGAGACCCTTGTCCCCACTGTAAAATTTGTGTTCCCCTTCCCCCTTCATAGCCACAAAACATTTAGGGGGAAAAAAAAAGGTGAAAACCTAGGGCACAATATTACACTTCTCAATAGGGTAGGCCAGTAGATAAAGTGCTTAAGCCCCACACTGATGTTCTGGGACTCAATCTCTGACACCAAGTAAAAACCAAATAAAGAGCAGGTCAAGAGACTCTAGTCACTGTTTAAACAAAATTACATCATCTGATGTTAACTAGAAACATTGGCTAAACTATTGAAACATCCTCCTCAAACGTTTTCTGGCTACAAATACTGTCGTACCTCTGGTTTTCTTATCTGAAGCTTTCATTTATCTATGTAACTAATCACTTCCTGTGCTGGGTTAGGTTGCTCTGTTACACTTAACCACTCATTTAAGACAGCATTTCTAACACCACACACTCAGCCAGAACTAAAACCAGATTTATATTCAGGTCTGTTCTGTAAGCAGCCCAAACAGTGCACTACCCATCAATTTTAGAAAATAAGGTGCTTCCCTTCTGTAGAAAACAGAAATTAATAAAGAAATTTATTATCTAAAAAAAGAAAATATTCACTGCTAACTACATTAACTGCTAAACAAAGAAACCCCAATTTACATCATATTTCATTTTTTGCTTACACAGTACCTAGCTGAACATGCCAAGATTATTTCCTCTCAGTTTCCAGTGCAACAGAATCATTCATCAGTCTGGAAAAAGGCATTCCAACATTATTCAGAAAAAAAAATTCCTTTTCATGAGTTACTGAAATAAACAAAAGCTGCAGAACTCTGTACTTGCCACCTTTGGCACTCATAAGAAGGTACTCAGGCTTCAGTCTACATTCAAGTAAAAAAACATGCTAATTTCATGCAATCCACACTTACTTAATATTTTTCCATCCATCTCTATCTTCAGCTACTTTTCTCATTATTATGTTGCCTCAACAGGCACCAAGAGTGACTGTAAGAATACATCTGCTTTGGGCAAGATTTGTCATAAACACAGTATTTTGACAACCTATTTCATTTTCTGTGGTTGATAACTTTCAGATTTCAAGTTATTTCCATTTCAAACTGATAACCACTGCTCAGTGCGAAAATGCCAGTTATGCTGGAACACTGGAATGCTCCTGCCACCTTAATGCAATGCTAGGATCTAAAATAAATTTGTCAACCAAGATTTTAAATCAAATACATAAATAACTGAACTAGCATTCATTTATTAAAACCAGTGGCCTTTACTTACACTATTTCAGCCTCTGTCACTGAGCTTCGCAAATAGTGTAGAAAGCATGGGAAAAAATGACCTAAACCAACTGAGTTGCCCACTTTATTCCCTAGCATTCTGTGCCTCCCACATAGCATTAAGCTGCAGCATAAACATGCCACTGCTGTGCTCCAGAAAAGTGAAAAACCACACACACACTGAATAGACATGCCTTAAGTCAGTTTCACTCCAGATCAAAGATAAAAATCAACCCTACTGGGGGATTTTGAGTTCCTGAATAAAGAGAAGGTGTTACATTCTAACAATCTCCTCCCACTACCGGAAAATTAAAGGAAACACTCTAAGAGGAGACATATTCCCCTTGTCCTTCAGCACATGGAAAAAAAAAAAAACCAAGAGGAAATCCAGCATATTAGGTGCTTGTTAGCAAAGATGGACAGATCCTGATCTCCCTGAACAAACTGTATTTACTGCATCCTGATGTGAAGTGCAGAACTTGCACCTGCTTCACTTCCCAGCTCTTCAGGTTAGTTACTGCGAAAGACAGAACGTAACTATGCAGTATTTAAAAGCTTGTTCATGTTTAAAGAAGCATTTATCTGTAACATCTTTACAGCCTAAAACTTGGAGACTGGGAACTCAGATTTTGCTTGGTTTGTGTTTGGGCTTTTTTGTTTGGTTTAAGTTTGTTTTTATAACTTATAAAACAAGCTAGAAGAAGAAGTGATAAAGCTGTGTCTAAGTTTATGTAGAATGCTTTATTTCATTTTATACTTAAAAGTCTAATTTAAGACTGGAAAAACCAGCAGCAAAGTTTATCAGACATTTCTCTCGGCAGCCAGTCACCAGCCATTCACTAAATCCTGACAGGCAAGGCACGCTCCTGTGAGGGCAAGGAAGCCTAGTGAGTTGTTACTGTTATAAAAGAAACAACACTTCTTCACTCTTATAGAGGAGAATAGTAATCTTGTATCACACACAGCAAGTATGGGAGCAAAGAGCACCCTCAATTTTCTGATGTGCACATAACATACTGTAAGCAACTAAGACAAACAAAACCAAGTGACAGAATCATGGAATTATCCACCAAGCCACCCTGCATTCCTCCTATGAAAACTGAAGGAATTAGGAGGAAGTGGGAACGGGTGGAGCTGGCAGTCATATTTAAACAACTGGAATAGCAGTTCTGTAATCACATCCAACTGGAGAAACTTAATCCAAGTTTAAATTACAAGATCAATTACTGTTCTTAGCAACATATATTGGAGCTTTCTTTATATATGATAATGGGTAATACTGATCTTTGGTTTTGGCAATAAATCAAGGGTTCAACTCCATAGAAGCAGATGGTATGACTGCAAAGAAGGGGCACTACCAAAATAAAACAGCAGGACTGAAAGGTCATAATTTACTATTGACATATGCAAATTTTATGACTTAACTAGGAATGGTAAAAACTGATTCTGCGTAGAATAAATAAGAGATGAATGAAAGGGAAGAACACTTCTAAATAATCAGCCAACTCCATTTTTTATGGAAAAGTCTCACACCAAGGATAAAATTAAAAATAAAAAGGTTAAGTATTTGGAGGTACAAACTTGTGAATCAAGTTTTTAAATGTATTTTACTTCTTGTCTGTTTCTGTATTAAAGAATATACTGAAGAAGAACATTTGACTACAGAGCTATGCCCTGGTCCTGCATAAACATCAATCTCCCCTTTGAATAAGGCAAGTAGCCTTGACATCCAAAACAAAATCAGGGCTGCAGTCTTCCCCTGGCCTGTACTCCCTGGCAGAAACCAAACATCCTCTTTCATGAAAGTTAACCATGTTGCTTGCACATGAGTTACAAAACAATATTCTGACTGAAAAATCCACTCACAGCTGTTCTTGTAGTAATAATTATTTAGTAACAAACAAGTGATTATTCATAATTACCTTGCTTTCCAAAAATATTGCCAATAAGCTCACTTTAGGGCTTTTTCATCAGTTCTGTGAGGAACTTAGCCAGACCTGACAGAAGCAGTCTGAACTTTCAGAGAGAAAACCCAAAGAGCAGAATCCTGTACCTCACCAGCCTTGCACACAATACTGAAAAAGTAACCTTACTTTTTATGTGCTTCTATTTCCCTCCTTATCCTCTGTCAAATCTGCCTAATCCTATTTCTAGGTCATTAGGGAATTCTGTGTTTAAGACTATTTCAAACACTGTCTTCACAAAACAAGGCCTTAATGTTCACAAACTTCCACAAGAAGTCCAGGAATTAAAAGAACAAAAGATTGCTAGGAAGCCTGTCAAGGTTAGAGAGGTTAATTAAAAAGAAACTCCATAATGTTATACTTTATGTCCTACTTACAACAATAATGGCTCCTGAAATCCTGCATGCATGTGACATGATGCAGAAGTTAACTCTAACAGTGGAGTTAGGAGAGAATGTAAAGAACAATCCAAAATTCAGATGGGTTTTTAGATTAACTTCCTGACGTCTACATATATACTTATAGATACTGATGAAAGCAATTTAAGCTTTGGAAGTAATTTCATTTGGGGGAGAATTGGATAAGACTATGGGAGAAAAGGGTTCTTTTCTGTTCTGATACAAACTTTGCAAGGGCTTTGCATAAACCTGCAGATTTTTTGCAGCGAAATCCGAAGGTTATGTTTAGATTACTTACCAATTACATGGGCTCTATGCAACATTATCTGATCTTGTATTTCACACAATATAAACACAAAATTAGTCCACCTCTAGTGCAAGATTCTTTCTTTTACTAGGACTCCAGGAATCCTGATGAACCCAAAGTATGGATAAATATAATAAAACCTAACTATAGGTTTATTGTTTGTTCTAACCACCTCCTCTCTCCAAACATAGCTGAAAACAACTTTAAATTGGTTGAGCAGCAAGGCAGTTAGACATTATTTATAAAAACAGCCCTTCTTTTAACACTTTAAAATACAGAACCAAATTTAGTTCATTTCAAATCCATGTCTCAGGGCTGCCTGAAGTTTTAAAAAGAGCAAACGTGCACATTTCTTTGGTCATGTGTCTATATGAAATGGAAAAGATGTGCTACTTTTTTTGTTCTAGTAGAAGCAACGTAATACAAAATGACGATGTGGTACATAAAGTAATTTATGCCATGGATAGGTTTAAGTTTTATTTGAAAAAAATGAAGCTATGGGTCAACTGAGAAGTCACTACCAGAGACGGAGAGACGGGAAAGTGTCCCCAACAGGTAGTTTAAACCACAACCGGAATAGCTCAGTCTTCCTGGCAGCCTGCAGTATCGACAAGAAAACTTGCAAAAAAATTAAGTCGCCTTTTTCCCAGGAGCCCAATCCCTGAGGGAGCACCAGCTCCAGGTGAAAGAAAAGTAGCCCGACCACGCAGCAGCCGCGGCGCACCCTC
>NW_008660139.1:0-18324 GCF_000695815.1 Acanthisitta chloris
TGGATTCACCATCCCTGGAGAATTTTAGGTTAAGACTGGATGTGGCACTCAGTGCCATGGTCTAGTGACCACGGTAGGGTTGGACTTGGTGATCTTGGAGGTCTCTTCCACCCCAGTCGTTTCTATGATTCTGTGCTCTTTGCTTCCTGTGAGTGTGGCAGCTCCGTGGGACACGTTAATCTGTGAGGTAGGAGCAACAGGAGATGAGTGTGCTGTAAGCTGGGCTGGATCTGCCCACACAGACCTTGCTGCTGGATCAGCACGGAGAGGCTTACCCAGATCAGTGATCGCTGGAGGTGGTGAGCACAAGGTATGAGAGGAAATGTTTGACAGTCTGTGCTCCCTGAACAAAACAAATGCCCCCAATCAGCTCCACGGAGGCTTAGTGCTGCTTTCAGAGGCTCAGCCAGTGCACAATGCTTTGTGGCATAGGTGCATTTTCAGCTTTTCAGTGGAACTTTTCAGGCTAATGAGCTCAGACAGCTATTCTGTTTGCTGTCTGTGTCATTTGGTGCCTGTTTAGGGCCTTTTATGCAAAGATCCCTTAGCACTTGGTGGGCAGAAGAGCTGGGAATGAAACTGGGAACCTGTGCTTTGCTGGGCTCACAGAGGGGATAGGAACCCCAACTTGCTCTGGGAATTCTAGAGGCTTCCTATATTTTAATTATTATAAAGCTCTGTTACATATTGACCAAAAGAGAAATCCCACTTAGGCAAGAGCTCATCTAGCTCTGTCATGGAAAATCTGCTTAATAATTACCAGTGTGGGAATCTCAGTGCCTTTCTTTTCCTTTCCTTCTCCCTTATTTTGCTGGTAAAGGTGTAATTCATTGCAAAAGTGGTATTTTTTGAGTTTGTTCAGGTTGGCCATGCCTGAGATTTGTTGTGAGCTGGTACTTGGGCATGTTTTTATACCTGTGAAATGTGAACAGGTGTGTAATATATATAGTACCTTTGGTGTCTCCACCTAAGTGCGATCAGAGGGGATCAAATGAGATCTCTCTTCCCCAACATGTTTAGCTCCTGTTGTTTAAACAGTCCAGTGTATTTATGGGAAAAAAAACAACACTGGAAAAAATTTCCATTTTTTTAAGTGGAGAGACATGGAGTTACAGTCATGGCATGTTAATTCATAGAGAAATAATTAGCCTTAGAACATGGCCAAAATTCAAAGCCGTACAAACAGTTGTGTGGGTTTTTTTCCCCCACGGAGTGTGTGTTGTGTGACTTGTGAAGGGAGGAGGATGCTGTCGTATTTCTGAGTCCTGCCACATCCCTATTCTCCTCTCAAGTAGAAATATGTCCAGATCAGGAGTTCTCAGGTGGGTGATTAATGTAACTTCCTTAGTTCTGACAAAGACCTGAGGCAAAACTCGCTCTCTGCCTTTGGGCAGTTTATTCTCAGCCACCTTCCTGTGCACCCTGTCGCAGCCCCATGGGTTGGTGTCCCTCTCGCCCGTGTTTGGAGGCAGTGAGGCTCTCTGGTCCCTCTGACTGGGGTTTGGAGGCAGTGAGGCTCTCTGGTCCCTCTGACTGGGGTTTGGAGGCAGTGAGGCTCTCTGGTCCCTCTGACTGGGGTTTGGAGGCAGTGAGGCTCTCTGGTCCCTCTGACTGGGGTTTGGAGGCAGTGAGGCTCTCTGGTCCCTCTGACTGGGGTTTGGAGGCAGTGAGGCTCTCTGGTCCCTCTGCCACTGGCCGTGGGAGTATGGAGTGTGTTTAGCCTGATGTCAGATTAGGCTTCCTTGGATGTGTTTGAGTCACTGGCAGTGAGGTCAGCGGGAGGACGTGCTGCTCCTCATGTCAGCCTGGCTGGGCTGCCCTCGCTGTGAGATGAGCAGCAGGCTCCTCAGGGTTTCTTTGTGCCTGGTCTGAAGGAGGGGGAGGTGGGTCAGAGCTGTGCCCCATAGCAGCCACCTCAGTCCCCTTGGGTGCTGTGCCCTCTGCTCCTTCACACCCT
The DNA here is from genome assembly GCF_000695815.1 of Acanthisitta chloris. Lineage (NCBI taxonomy): Eukaryota > Metazoa > Chordata > Aves > Passeriformes > Acanthisittidae > Acanthisitta > Acanthisitta chloris. The sequence continues at coordinate 1,958 of NW_008660139.1, forward strand.
GTGTCCCTCACTGCTGGTGTTTTACTCACTCTGCAGCCCCACAGCATCTCACTTCTCCCCGTGGGTGCTCTCTGCCCCTAAATGCTGCTTGGGGAACACAGAACTTTGTTTTTCCTGCTGCCGGGCAGGCGTGGCCTTGTGCAGTGGAGGTGTTGCTGCAAGGCAAATCAGCCTTCCCCGTGTAGCTCTTAGGGTGTGAGCTTTTTGTTTGGAAGCACAGACCCCAGCAGTGGTCAGGAGTGTGGAACAACAGTCTGTGTCTGATGCTGACTGGGCAGAGCTGCCTCGTCCCAGTTAACACTGGGTGGCCTGAGTGGCCCAGTGTACATCCTGTGACTGTGCACACCCCAAATTCCTTGTTTGTGAGCACAGCCTGGGGAAACTGGCTGTGAACCACCAGGACTCCTGAGAGCGTGATGCTTCCGTGGTCATCAGTGTAATGGCACCATGGATAATTGGGACGAAGGATAAACTCTGTTCCAGCTTCACCAGATCGAGTTGGAAATAGGCTCATTATGACTAACATCCCTTCTTGTGTCACTGCTAGAGAGCCCAGAGACAAAACTGAGCTCAAAAAAGTAAGTGTAGGCACTCTGAGGTGCATTTCAGAAGTGAAAAGTCAGTCTTAAAATTTAGAACCTGTGCAAATAATGTTTAAAAAGGAGTTTAGGTCTATTTGTGTCTTTAGGCATTTCTTCCATGAAGATTTTCGCCTCAGTGGTGAAGATTTCCAAACTTTAAAATGTGAACCAGGCACAAAACCCCCTGAAGCTCCTGCCTTCAGGTGGCTTAAATTAAACTACAGGGGAGTTGTGATGACATAATTTGCATCATTATGTGACTGATAAGGGAAATAAAGTTCCATTGAAAACAGATCTTTGCCTCTGTCTCATGGCTAGTAAGTTGTCTGTATGGCCAAGTGGTTCTCAAAGAGAAGGTGGGAATTGCAGTTGGATATACTGGAACATAAAGAGCAGTAGAGTCTGGTCTGTTTTTACTCCTCAGGGCACTAAATATGTTTATGAATTAATATTTCTAAAGCCTGTTGGTTTCCAACATGTCTCTAATGAACACATCAGTACATGGAGTCTTGTACTGAGTTAATCTGCACCTAGAAGGCAAGTGAAGACATTCAAAAATCCTCAGCCTAAACTGCAGAGCAGATGAACTTTTTATCAGCTGCTCTTCTTCATGATCTTTGTCCCATCCCAGTGCACACATGGATGTCCCACAGGTACCACTACAGAAAAAGAGGAGAGAACACCAGTAAATCTGAGCATTTAGGTCATACAGCTTTCCCTGGCTAAGGAAAATCAAAAGGAAGGGGCAGGGGGAAGAGACTGAAGTGATGGCTTTGAAATTTTTAACTGCTGTGGCACGTAGGAGCTCTGGATTTCTCATGGATTTCTCTCCAGATTTCTCATGCTACTCAGTTCTTTGTTTTGGCTCCTTAGCAGGGCAGGAGAATATAACCCTGCACGTGGGGGAGGTTTATAGTAGGGCCATGGATGAGAGATTGGTTTGAGAGAGGAATGTAGAACAGGGAAGCAGTGACTGCTGTAATGGAGTGATACATGGATAATTGAAGCTTCAAGCTGCAGAGGAAACGTGGCCTATTAAAGTATTAATAGCTGAGGGGAGCAGGGCCGTGGTGTTGGGCAGCTCTGGAGGCAGGTGGAGCTGAACAGCTTTGCAGGGTGTTGTTGCTGAACGCAGCAGCACGTCCCTGTTGTCTCTGGCACATGTTTATGAGCTGTCTGGGGGCAGTGCCCGTTATCTGAGCCCAGCACCTCTGTGTCCCTCTGCGTGGGGCTGATAGCTGGGGCAGCCCCGGGGCCAGGGGGGCTGAGTGTGGCTGTCCCACAGGTTCCTGGGTGGAGCTGCAGATGAATGGAAACGGCACTGGCACCGACAGCGGCGGTGGGAAGAACGGGGGCCTGGAGCACGTCCCTTCCTCCTCCTCCATCCACAACGGGGACATGGAGAAGATCCTCCTGGACGCCCAGCACGAGTCAGGACAGAGCAGCTCGAGAGGTAGTTCCCACTGTGACAGGTAAAGGAGTGTTTGCTGCTCTGCGTGCGATGTCGTAGGTGTTACTGGGGAGGGAAAACTTCATCTGGGGTTGAAGTTTGTTGTGCCCCAGGATTTGGAGTAGTCTCTGGCTCATGATAACTGTGGGATGCTTCCACCCCCAAAAAAGAGGTATAATTCACAGTACTGGAAGTGTTCTCTAAAAGAGCAAAGGGATTTGCATCTTTTCTGGAGCAGTTGAAATTTTGGGCAGTGTTTTCTCTGCCTCAGTGGAGTCAAACTTGTGGAGAAAGGATTATAAATCCTTGAGGATTTGGCATTTGGGAGGATTTTGTAATCCCAGTGTTTGGGATCTGAAGGGTGGTGTAGTCTGCAACTCATCTGAATAGTGTGCAGAAATGCATGTGGAAATGATTCAGCTGAGATTTATTTACACTGATGATTGATTAAGTGACAAAATGACATGACAAAATCAATTTTTCTTCAGCCCTTCACCTCCAGAAGATGGACATATCACTTTTGATGTGGAAATGCACACAAGTAAAGACAGTAGTTCTCAGGTACTTCCTTTGTTAACCTTTAAAGTATGTTCACTTTTGACTATATATTTTGGAGCTGTGGCTGTTGTATGTAGAGCTGAGGGGTAGAACAAGGCCTTTGTGATGCCAAGAGTTATATTCTGTATGAATTGAGGTTTGACTTGGAGATTGATAGCCTGGGAGTGAGGGGAAAAATGAGGCTGAGCAAGGCCCGTTCCTCAGCAGTCCTGTTGCTGTCAGCTGCTTGCTCTGGGTGTCAGACCTGCTTTGGCAATGTTTATGCTTCTGCACGAGACTTGAGGGTGTTCAGTGACTGCTGCACAGTCACTCACGTGAGAGTGAGTAATCTCCATAATACAAATTGAGACTAAGGCTGAACTCCTAGTTTGATCACTTAATAGAATTTGCTGTCTTCAGCAGTATAACCCAAAAGCATTCCTGGAAGAATGAAACCTTGCATTTCATTCTGTCAAAGACCTGCCCGAGCAGTGGGACTGTGGCAGCTCTGCCCTGAGAGCCAGAGCCATGGGAGTGAAGGTGTTGGTGAGCTCTGCCATCTCACTTGGGACTGTCCTCTGTGCTTACTTCTGGGTTTGGTGTGGTTCCACTTCGTGTTGTAAGTGGTTTATCTTCTTTCACTCAGGAAATTGTTTTCGTGCTGAGGAGGAGTTTGTACCAAAGTCAGTGGAATCCTCTAGTCTAATTTATTTGTTCCTGTATGATAACATTTGAGTCTAATGATGTAATTTTAAAGCTTTGGGACAAGACAGTTAGAGTGAGTGTTTGCCTTTCCCTGCTGCATCTGGGATTCACCCAGTAGAAACTGCTAGTTGCAATTAATGTGCATTCTAAATGATTAATAACCCCCTTTTTTAAAGTAAAGGTACTGGTTTTGAAACCCTTTCTTTGTCTTTGGCCACGTTCTGTGGCCTTTAAATCAAATCTAACTTGATGTTTTTGCCATTTATTAATATTTGTGCATAGGTCTGGTTTATTACAGTTAGGATTAAAATAATCCTTTTGTTGGTTTAAAAAAGAAACAAACAGCTTACAGTGATGTGGAAATCCTGGCCACAAAAACTTGTGCTGCAGTGACTTGTGTTAGCCAACTGAAATCTCTTTTCAGTAGTCAGCAGTCTAAGAACACTTACTGGTTTATCAGGTGTCACCATTTGGTGCTTATCGTTTTCCCACTGTTGTTGTCACTTCAATTTCACACCCTGAGGAGGAGCTGAGTGTTACAGCCTTGTCCCTTGTGTGTTTTCAGTCCGAAGAGGAAGCAGTAGAAGGAGAGAAAGAATTGGAAGTCTTGAAGAAAAGTGCAGACTGGGTGTCAGACTGGTCAAGTAGGCCTGAAAACATTCCTCCCAAGTGAGTCCAACTCTGCTTTTAATCAGTGCTCTGTTACATGAAGGAGAGGAGAATCAAAAGTCACAATTTTCTGGAATGACTCTGCTTTCCAAATGAGATCACCGTAGGGACAGGTTGATTTGTCTTTGGGGAGGCTGCAAGAAGTCAGAACAACAAGTATGAAAATCTCAATAGCCACAGAGTTATTTGAAAGTAATATAAATCTACAACAAGCTGCTTACAAGGCTTTTAGCAAAACTGTGATTATTGGGAGAGCTGGGTACTTGGAGCTGGGATCCATGGGCTTTAGTCTTGGCTGGTGGAATGGAATAGTGTTGGGCAAATCTCCTAAATTCTCTGTCCCTTTTTTTCTCTCTATGTAAAATATGTAATGTTCATCCACGGAAGGGGAAAACCTTGAGATCCAAAGCATTTTTGTTAAAGCAGAGGATGCTGTCTAAATCTGGCAGACTTGTGTATCTCTGTTTGGAACAAAAAGTGAGGCTCTTGCTAACAAATCACATCCTGAAATTCCCTCTCTCGGACCTACCTCTCTCTTCAGCTCCTGCTCCCTTTGTCTCTATACTGTCTGTGTAAGTGGTCTCTCCACAATACCTCCTATTACTCTCTGTGATTCCTTGCCTCTGTGTAAGGGATCTCATGCTTTGATCTCTAGCTCTTTGTACTGTTAAAAAAAAATGTTCCTACAGAGATCTGTGCATTTGTGTACAAAGAAAAACAGCCAGGAAAGGAACAAAAAGATCTTGTTGAATTTTTCCCCCCCCTCTCCCTCTTCTTTCAGGGAATTCCATTTCAGACATCCCAAACGTTCAGTGTCTTTAAGTATGAGAAAAAGTGGAGCCATGAAAAAAGGTGGCATTTTCTCTGCAGAATTTCTTAAGGTTTTCATTCCATCTCTGTTCATATCTCATGTTTTGGCTTTGGGACTAGGGTAAGTATTAACCTAATTCTCACTTCAACTTTTGCTTTTCCACTTTGCTTGTGTGTCAGGTGCCTGTTGGAAAAGGCTTTACCCACAATGACTAGAGTGTTGTTGCACCTCACTCGAGGCAAACTTGGTGCACTGGTGGAAAACTTGGCAGCAATTAAAACTTGGCAGCAATCAATATGTTTTAGTTCTAGAACAGATCAAGTTTCTTACATTGAAAATGTGAGTTTGCAAATAACTTTTGCAGTTGTAACATGTCATTTGTTATCTGTGTCTTCTACTTAAACACTTCAGGTTGTAATGGAGGGAAAAAAGAAGTAGAATAGGTGAGAAATAACCTCACTGACCATTCCAAACCCACGTGGTCCAAACAGTGCTGCTGAAGTTGTGTGTAACACTCTGATTCCCAGCGTAAGGCTGTGCTCTGGGGTGTGCCTGGAGTCAAGGTTTGAGTCCTCAGAGAAAGATCCCTGAGGTATTTACTGGGTGTGTCCTTCGAGATCAGCTGTGCCTCTGTAATCCCACACTATGCTCTGTTTGTCTTGCCTTACCTTTTCCTGGGATGGGGCAGAGATGTGCACTCAAAATACGTTTGTCCTTAGCTCTGCACTCGTCTCTGGGAGTGTTGCTGTGTGAGGTACTCACAACACAAGAGCTTTTGGGTTGGGGTTTTCAGATGGGCCTGAGACTGGAGGAAACTCACTCTGAGTGTTGACAGCACTGGTCCTTTCAGGCCCATCTCAAAGCCTTGAGCACCCTGCTCCAGTGAGGAGGTGTCCCAGCCCAGGGCAGGGCTTGGACTGGGTGATCTGTAAGGTCCATTCCATCCCCTGAACTCTGCGGTGGTTCTGTGAAGTTTGTAGAAGTGAAGTGAACTCCTTGGAAGAATCTCCTCAGAGTTGTTTGAGAGAGTCATTAGTGTGAGGGCTGCTGGGAAACAGGGAATACTTGCATGGAATACAATCTGCCTGTACTTTGTGTTTCAGCATCTACATTGGGAAGCGCCTGACCACACCTTCAGCCAGCACCTATTGAACCCTGGAGGGCAGAACCTGGACCCAGTGACCTGTGCAGGTGTTACTGTCTCATAGAGTACATTTGACTTGAGACCATTTTAAGCATGACCCTGACTTCACCCTTTCCTTACATATCCAGGTTTTTGCTAACTCTGGAATTCAGTATTGTGTTGGAACTCTGTTGAGGTGTTTGGCTATCCACATTCTTCCCCTCTCTCCCATTTCCTGCCTCTTGGCCCGCAAGACACGTCAGAGTTGCTGAACGGAGTTTACAACTGTCTCTGTGTTGCAAGGGCTTCTCTCAATGCAAAATGCCACCAGCAAGTTTAATTTATCAGTGATGCTGTTGCCTCCTTAGTGCAGCCTGACTTCGATTGCAGTTGTGCGTGGTGTAAATGTTGACTGTATGGTGGTGTTGAAACTCACAGTCTCTGTGGAAGAGAATTGTTGGTTGGAGTGGAAAAAAAGAAAAAGAAGCTGGTTGTGAAATAAACTTTAGAAATCGCTGGCAATAAAAACCCCAGTTTAAATCAGCTTTTTGGGGGGGATTCACTTGGCCCCTGGTATTGGCGAACAGACACCACTTGGTTTGCAGGAGGCAAAGACTGCATAAATTTTACAGTAGGGTAACTAAATCCATCAGCATATTTTAATATTAGGTAATTGTTGTAACCTTGTCTTTTTCTATGGAGTCAGCTCCTTATTCCTTGTAGGAAAACCTGTCTGATACCTAGGAAACAGTAGAAAAATCACATTGTTTGCATGTGAAGAAGCTTTTTCTTTTCCTTACCTGTTTTCTTGAGGAAAATTTGAACTGTGAAATTTTCCTTTTAAAAGTAGTTTTAAATTAAGGCAAACCCCTGAAGCTGTAGGTGTAGTTAGGCTCTGTGTCCAAGGAAGTGATTCTGTTTGTTGTGGAACCATTTACAGCTGGGATGACATGGCAGAAAGGAAAGTGTTTGGCTTACCCTTAGGGGGGACAATCTCGCAGGTGCATAAAGGTTCAGAAGTTGTAAAGCTCTGAAATGTCTTCTGCAAAATGAGTTTCCAATGTTCCTCTCATTGTTTACTGTACAATCTCCTTTGGGGATACATGGAAACCCTGAAAGTCACTCGTGATGTCTCATGTTAGGTAGATTCTCACTGATGTTGTTGAACTTTTACCTTAGGGAACATTAAGCCTTGTCCTCCTTCAGTGACACTTCTCAAAATGTGAAGCTTTAGTACCAAATTGTTACAAAGCATCGGGACAGTCCTGTCCTTAAATAGATTTTATTGGATTTCAGGACATGTAGCATGACTCTGAAGGATAGAATACTCTTTTTATATATAGATGACTAGATAAAAAAGAAAAATATGATATAGACTTTAATACTAAGTATTTAGGGAACCAATGCTAATTTTAAGCCTAGCAAAAATCTCCTTTAAACAAAACCTTTAGTAGGCTGACTGGTAGGAGATGATAAAGTCCTAGTCAGCCTTTTGGAGAGAACAGCTATAAATGTTTGCTTGCATCAAACCCTAGAGCTGATTATTTGATAGAGCAGTGAGTGCTTGAACCATCGATGCATAGAAGCTAAATCCCAACCAAGATTTGGTTTAAACCAACTTAGTTAGCTCCCAGGAAGTTAAAAAGTTAAGTCTGAACCCACTGCTAAGCTCTATTTATTTTCTATTCTCTGCTTCTGAGTGCTCTCAGAGGATGCTGGTGGGGTGGAAGGGCAATCTAACAGCAAATCCTCTTCAAAAATCTGCTTTGTTTTTCCCTCTAGTTGCGAATACTTAGTGGCAGCTGAGCTGCCTACAGCTGCAGAGTTGTTCAGGTGTGGGTAGGGGTTCCACCCAGAGGTGGGGAGGGCAGGGGGGAGTGGTGGAGGGTTTTAGGTAGCATCAGTGCTTCACTTTACAGCCCCAAACCCGAGGGGATGGGAGAAAAGCTGAAACACTTCAGTTCTAACACAGCACCTTGTTTTGTATGGAAATTGGAGTAGTGGAAAAATAGATTTTTACTAAGTAGGAAGAAGCTTTTTAAAAAAAAACAAAAGGCAAGAAGTTACCCCTTTCTAAATTAAGAGGTGATTCTTCGGTAACAGTGCAAGTTTGTGGCTTAGCATCAACACCACTTGGGGTGTTTGGAGCAAGAATTGTACAAACTGGAGCTGAGGTCACTGTACACTGCAGTATTTATTGCTGCCCTGCTATAAGCTGTGGAGGAAAGTCTACACCTTCTAGTTTTACAATGAACAGAACCAGATCGTTGTATACTTTGCAAAGGGGTTTCAACTATTGAGAGTTGAAGTTTTGTTAAGATAAATGTTGTTTAAAAAGCTTTATACCTGTTTACAGTTTTGGAAAAAAACAAACAAACAAAAAACAAACTAGTAGGCTTCATTTTTCTTACCTTCAGTGAAAACTGGCCTAGACTCTTTGTAAATAGGATCAAGACAAACTGCATAAACTCGCACATGACACATGCAGCAGGTTGACCTAACTGCAGCAATTGCATCTTTACTTACTGTTTTCAAAAGTGAAAGCTGAAGATTGTTAGCAATTCCAATTTTTTTAATTGACATTTGTTGAAGATATTGGAGTTAACTGAGCCAAAGTGATTATGCATTCTTCATAAATTAGTTAGCACTTTGTAACATGATATACAGTTTACAGTACATGTATAAGTTGTAGCTTATATACATTTTGTGCCATTAAAGCTCTCACAAAACTGTTTGTCTGACATCACTTGGTGCGGCGCCTTCCTGTGTTCTCTGCTCCTTTTTACAGCATCACTGTACCAGGCTGTGAGGAAAGTTGTGCCCTGGCTCATTGTGGAAAGATTTGCTTGGGTTTGTTGGGATTCTTTAGTCCCCTGGGGTGCATAAAGACATTTCCCTGCTGCTTGGCCCTGTGCCCCTGCACAGGTCCTGGAGCACCTTGTCCTGAGCTCCCTGAGCAAATCCCATGGTGGTGTGTGGAAGGTAGAACTGCTGAGATTTTGTATCACTGGTCAACTCCATTGTACTTCATGTTTTTCTCTTCTGTTCCCTGATTCTGTCCAGTTTGCAGATTAAAGAGTAAGGGACATAAACCCTAATTGTTAATCTGCCTCCACGTTCTTCGTTCCAGAGGTTGTTTCCTGGAGTGTCATGAGAGCTGGTCACTCCAGCTGTGACCTGTCACCATTCTGGTACTGCTGCCACCCTTTTTAGCTACTTTTTCCCATGTTTTTAATGTATAAATCCAGGTTGTGAGAGAAATAAGGTAGGTAAAATTCCAAGTCCTTATTTCAGTAAGCTGAGGGACTTGGGTTGAAGTTTTAACTTGCTGCTGCCTTGAAACTGCTGTGCAGAGCAGGTTGGGGGTTGTGCAGATTGTTTCTTTGCAGCCAGCTGAGATAAACACGTTTCTTTAGCAGGATTGCAGGAATAAAACCAATCACTGTGTGCTTCAAAACCTCTCCAGTTGTAATGCAAGGAGGAGTACAAGATAACATTGCACCAGACAGCAGTGTCTTTGCACTGGGATTATTCTGGCATAAATCACATTTTGATGGAGCTGAGGACTGTCTTCCAAGTTTCTAAGTGTTCAGGTAAATGAAGAAAAGGGATTTATTTGCATGTTTTATTTAGAGCAGCACAGGGATATTGGTGATCTGTTCAGCAGGGGGATTGATGAGCTGTGTGGTGTCTTGTCAGCAGGGGATGAGCTGTGTGGTGTCTTGTTTTCCTCTGCACCAAGAGGTTTATTTCACCTCAGATTCTGGGCAGGTTCCTCCTGCCTTGCCTCAGGTCGATCCCTCGGTGCACTGTGGTTGAGTTCACTATTCCTGGGAGGATGTGGAGTCCTAGTCACACTCTGATTTCAGATTTAGAAGATCTGGTGCACCTGAAGTCCTGATTCCCTGTCAGTGCTTGTAGGATCTTGATTTGTACTGAGCTGTGTGTGAAGATTCCTTTGTGTTTTGGGTCTTGAAAACCAAACTGAACCACTTGGATTCCTGAACTGTGCCCCCAGAGTTCACTCATCCCTTCAAAACCAAACCTAAACCCTTAAAATGCTCCTGAAAAATCTCGCGCTGAATACCTAATCCCATGAAAAGGGGAAAGCTACATTAATTTCCATTTCATTAGGCCTCTCTTTGTGTCCCGCCCTGGCTGAGCTCACTGGGCACAGCTGACTCAGCCGAGCTGCTCCCAGCACAGGAGTCCTGACATTAGGGGGAGAGCGAGTGGAGCTTTTCCATTAAGGAGAGTAAACATGACTTCACGTTTTGAGCTGCTGCCAGAAAACGGAGAGTATGGAAAGAGGCATTTTCTATTTTAAACTGTTTCCTAACACTTTCCTGATAACACTGGGGAGTTTGTTTAGAGACTTTTTGTCTAGTGCTGCAGGTTGCTTCACTTGCTGTTGGTTGTCTAAAGACAAATCAAGGGATTTTTAAGGCCTGAAAAATACCTTGTTCTGGCATATGTAACAAAGGGGAAGAGGGTAGTCCTGTAGATGCTTAAGTTGTTGCAGTTCAGGTGTGTAATTCAGGTGACAAAAGGACACGTATCCCTGCAGAGCTGTCAGTGTGTGGAGTTGTGCTGGATCTCCCTCCGGATTCAGCTCTTGCAGCCTTTAGTTTGCACCTTTTGGAGTTTAAATTTCAGCCACTGGGTCCTGGGATGCCTTTCTGTGGTAGTTGAAGGAGCCTTTGGCTCTCAGGTGCATTTTCCTTTATAGATTATGTCTTCTAAGTAAGTGTTTTAATGAAAATCTTGTAAGACAAATCTCACAGCTTTTTATTTCTACCCTGTAACCTGCATCTAAACACACTCATTTATCAATAGAAAAATTCTGTGTGCAAAATCTCGAATGAAACACATTTCTGGTCCTTCTTTTCCTTAAAAAAAAAAAAGAATAAAAATTCCTCGTTTCCTTCAAAAATGCCCTATGAGCTTTTGCCCCAGCAGAACTGTTCACTGTGTGTGGCATGGCAAACACAAGCTCCAGGCTCAGCAGGCAGTGCCTGTCCTTGAGGTGCTGTGAAGAGCTTTGTGGGACCACCCTGACCCTGCAGCTGGAACAACACACCTCACTGCATCTTCTTGCTGCTTCAAATCCTCTTGTTTCTTCTTCACTGTGAAGTTCATTGATGTTCCTTCAGGTAGGTGTGTGGTCACCTGCAGAGCTCCAGAGCTTGCAGGCTCTCTGGTTGGCATAGCTGAAGTGTTCAGGAGTCACTGCTTTGCTTTCACCTCCAGGGAAGTAGGTTATGAAAGAAGTGAAATGTACAGTTTCATCAGGAGCTATAGTAATAGGACAAGGAGTAATGGGTGCAAGCTGAAAGAAAGGAAATGTAGGTTGGATATACAGAAGGAATTCACTCTTGTGAGGTGCTGAGGCTCTGGCACAGGTTGCCCAGAGCAGCTGTGGCTGTTTCATCCCTGGGAGTGTTCCAGGCCAGGCTGGATGGGCTTGGAGCAGCCTGGGCTGGTGGGAGGTGTCTGGACTTTCCTGTCTGAGAGGTCCTCCTGAAGGCCTGGAGAATGCTTTGTGGCCAGTGTTCACTTCCAGTGGTGCCGGGTAAGACATGCTTACCCAGAGCTCAGTTTGATCCAGAAGAAGCTGTGGCTGAGCCCTGGGCACTGCCCTGGGCACAGGGTTTGGTGTGGGCTGTGCTGCCCAGTGCTGGGAAGGACAGAGTGTTCTGCCCCTGGACCTACTGAGGCAGCTCCAGTTGCAGATTCCTTTAGAAATACAGATACTTTTGTAAATGCTGATAAGGTGGAAACAAATGTTCCTGTCAAGAGTCAGTAAGTAAGATGGATCCAGAGGTGGATTTCTCAGCTTCATCTTGGCCAAGGCAGGAGTCAAGCCCTGCAGTGTGAGTGCTGTACAGAGCTGGAGTATATGTACATAGACTAGACAGTGCTCAGGTATTTTTGTGAGGAATGTGGCATAGGAATCTATTTGTCCTCATAGGCTTCTTAGGTGCTGGGAGTTAGTTGGGCTTAAAGCTGTGTGCCTAGAGCACAGCATATTCTTAGGTTTTAGTATGGAGGACAACAGTGTCCTTTTGGTTCTGGCTGCACCACCACCAGCTGCTTCTTACGTGATGTGCTAAGTGCCATTTTATTTCAGGGTGAGAAGCACCAGACAATTAGAGCTGCTGCTGGAAGAGCACTGTCTGACAGGTAAAGAGATCTCTGGGTTTCCTACCAGTTCCTTTCATAACTTGCTTCAGCTCAGCAGCAGCTTTGTGTGCTCCTGTGTCTGCTCCTAGGCAGCAGCTGCTGGGAGTATCTCTGGAGTAAACACAGAGGGCATTTGCAAGCACTGCAGCTTCCCCCAGTCTGACGTTGGACTTTGCTTCTGTGTGCTGAGAATTACTTCTCATGTAGCTAAATTCACAGGTATCCAGGGAAAGGCAGGACATAGCCCTGGCTTTAAATTCTGTCTTTCCACAGGGTTTCAGGCCTGGTTGGGCTCTCTAGCTGGAGCTGAATTGCTTTGATGTATTTGGGCTAGACAAAGACTGTCGACTGCACAGTGTCATAACAAGGAGTTAAAAGGATCAGTGATTTACAAGAGGAAGCTTTTTCCTCCCACTGCAATCTCTGAACTAAAATACGAATCTCCAGCAGCAGCAGGAAGCTCCTACATGAATCACTGCCAAAAGGCTGATACTCACACACACATTTGTGCTGTTCAGGGTTGTTTTGCCTCGACTGTGCTGTGTGTGTGTGTGCAGGCTGGAGTGGGAACTGTGCTGTGTGTGTGTGTGTGTGCAGGCTGGAGTGGGAAGGGGAAGAGAGGAGGTGTGGCAAGATAAGCATCGACCATAAAAGAGTGAATGTTTTCTGTGTGGAGCATTTTCCTATAGGCTTCCCTGGTAGGTGAGAGCAGCAGCAGCGAGAGAAGCTTCCCCAATTGGTGCTGAGGCAGTGGTGCCATCCGTGATGTCACTGCTGCACAAGGTGATGCTCAGGGTTTGGTCCTGCCCTGCACAGAGTGCAGGGGAGGGAGAGATGGTGCCTCAGTGCTCTGTTCCTCTCCTCCCGAGAGTCTCTCACAGACCATTAGTGTTCCTCTCAGTGCAGCCAGAGCACAGTTCCAGTGGATTAGATTTCAGTCCTTCAGCACAGGAGCTCTGTGTCTCTGAAGAGCTGCTGGAAATCCTGACCTGGGGGAAGGATTGTGTTAGTCGTCAGCATTGAGGGGTAAACAGGGAACGGGATGAGTGTAACAAAGGAAGGAGAAAAGGCAGAGCAGGAGAGACCTTTGCTCCCAGGCTGTGTCCCTCAGAACCCTGCGAGAAGGATTTGTGACACTGGATGCTGCAAACATGGGAATGTCTTTGTCGCCTCCAAGCACTTGTGTGTTGTTCTTGCTGTCCACACCTAGTTAAGCACCAAATCTGCATGCATAATTGACAGCCCCACTGCAGCCAAACCCACTCCAGCTGTACAGCTTCACCCTTTGCACCTTTATTTCTTACCAGTGTATTTTACTGTTTACACCTCCTGGGTAATTTGACCTCATTTTAATATCTATGTTGTTTGCTTTGAATTTGTTCTCCAAGTGAGAAGGATTTATTTTTCTTTTAACTGGGTTGGAAATAAGAATCACGGATGTGTTTTCCAGGATGAGACATAAAGCAGCAGCTGCCTTTGTGCCACTGACTTATTACTGGCTGCAGGAAAGTCTTTGTGAGTCAGTCCTCATCTGTAAAATGGGAATATTAACCAGTCATGGAAAGGTGTTAATGATGTCAGTTAAAAGCAAAGGATTTCTATAATGCTTTTGTTTAATGATCTCAAAGATCAGTGGTGTTTTTTCCAAGTTCTCAGCCAGTGTAGATCATTTTAGTGTCAGCCAGTTGCATGTTGATGTGCTCCCTCACCTCTTCTGGTTTGATTAGTTTGGGATTATATGCTATGTCTGAGCTTCTAACACCAGAGTTAATGACCCATGAAGCAATTACTGAGTTTGTATTCCTATTGAAGAATATTCCTGTGAGACTCAAATTAGTGTGGAACTCCAGGTCTTGATGGGCTGGTTTTGTGGGCCATATCTTAGTGAAATAACGAGCTCATGGTCTTTAATACTGAATTGCTGACTCAGTGAGTGTGGGTTTCATCTCTGGTTTTGACAGATAAAGTGTAATGTCAATATTTCACATCATGTGCAGTCCAGCACTGTGTTTGTTCAGTGGGATTAGGCACTGGGAATGCTGTGTGACCTGTACCATGAGGGTCAGGATCTGAAAGTCTGTTGCCTTCTTTCTGCAGTGCCCTGATGCAGGTGGGGCCTCAGTGCAGAGCAGTCTGCAGTGTCCATGGGTATCAGCTCAGCAGGGTGAGCCCAGCTGGCATTGCTCCTTCTGCCACGCAGCAGAGCTGGAGGCTGTGCACACTCCTGTGCACAGGATGGAGGTGATACCAAGGGATGAGAGATGCTCTCAGGTTAGGATCCTTTCTCTCCACTCCTGTGCGCAGGATGGAGGTGATACCAAGGGATGCGTGATGCTCTCAGGTTAGGATCCTTTCTCTTTCAGTGCACACCCAGAGCCTCTTACATAATCTGTTCCCTACTGTTTTTATCAGCAAGGAAATGTGCATTGTTCTGCAGGCACAGCCCAGTGGCCTCCCCAGACCTCCTGTGGGGAGCGATGAAAACCTCCCTGGTAAGCCCAAAATGCTTTTCCCACATGCAGTGAGGCAGTGAGCCAGAAACCTAACGATGATCCCTGGGGGTTAGGCAGAGCAATTAGGACATTGGTCAGACAGAATCATTTAAACCTCCTGAAGGCTTTTCTCCGACACCCCAGTAAATATCTTCCTGCTTTGACTTGAGGAGAAATGGGGCTTGATTAACATTCATGTGTCCTGTGCTGGCACCACTGGTTTCTCCCTTAGAGCTGGGACTGTATTCAACCAGCAGCTACTTTGGCCTTTTCCTGAGGTGAGTTTCTCTGGGGGTTTGGTCAAGCTGCTAAAAATCCTGGCTAAATGTATTTGATTTCATCATCCCTGCCTGGATTTGCTGCCTGGCACACACAGCCTTTGGATGGACGAGCTGTGCTGTGCAGGAAAGCTGAACTTTCCCAGTGTTGGCTGCAAGATGTGCTCTCTGAAGTTGGGACATGGTGCTGTCAGGGGGTGACAGGCAGAGCTGTGTCACACGGCCAGGCTGCTCAGGGAATGCTGTGGCAAGAGGCTCAGGCTGGGGAGGTTCCTTGGAGGGTCCTGGAGGAGCAGTGGATGCTCTGCAGTGTCCTTGCATCTGGCAAGAGGTTTGAAGCAGGAGGAAGGGAGGTCAAGGTTTCTGGGCAGGCTGGGCACTGGATCAGAGTTCCCCCAATTTGTGCTATGCCTCATCCTTCACTGGGAGTTGCAGATTTCAGTAGCATCAAGCCAAGTTTTATTTCTGCAGCCTGACTATATGAAATCTAAGCAGCTCCAGTTTAGCAGCTGGACTGATAGGAGATGTGGCTCAGGTTCCCTGTGCACAGGCTTTCCTTTGTGGGACCTGAGTGCTGCCCAGGCCTCAGGCCAGGACTGAACCTCGGGGAGCAAACACCAAAGCTGTGTGTGACCTCCCAGGCAGTTCAGGGTGGCTATGGCCAGGCAGTGTGTGAGTGCCAGAGCCTGACTCAGAGCCAGGGAGAGTCTTCCAGTGGGCTCTGCAGGCTTAGGGCAGAGCAGAGGGGGCTGCACTGATAGCTCTTCCTTCTGCTCTGGGTAGTGATCCACACTCCCAGCCTGGAGCAGGGTTTGGTGGCACTGGGGGTCAGGTGCTGCTCTGAGTGCTGCTCTGGGTGCTGCTCTGCCTCCCCAGGCAGCTCTGGGCTGTGCTGCACTCAGCCTTGCAGGTGATCCCCAGCCCTGCTGCAGTGCTGCACGTGCACATGATGCTCTGCCAGGAGAGAGCTAGAGATCCCTGCCCCAAGCACCCATTTGCCTTTTGTTCCTCAAGCCTCTACTCCCTAGCAACTGCTCACAGGGATTTTTTTCCCCTCACCCCATGTGTATTCTGACAGATAATTAACCTTTCAGCAGCTTGATTAACCAAGAGCTGCTGCAGCCCTTCCTGATAAAGCGGCAACATCCCTGGAAAATCACATTTTTCCCTCCTCTCAGCTTGATTTTTTTTTTTTTTTTTTTTTAAGAAATGAAATTGATGGACACTGATTCTTTGTCCTGTGAGCTTTGCGTGTGTTGGTCCTGTGTAACATCTGAAGGAAACCCAAACCTATAACTTGGGTAAAACTGCTGCTGGATTTTCTCACAATTGCAGAGATATTTTACTCTTCCTGTTTTGAATGTTTAAAAGACAGTCTGCAATTCCAGTGGAGGGTTTTTTCCCCTCTTGGTGTTTCTTTTTCCCTCTTGGGTTATGGGATACCTTGAGATAAAAGGAAATTTCACTCAGTGCACAGATTACATTGTGTTTCACTCTGAGGATAAGTGCAAAGAGATTTGGCTCAAGATGAAGGGAAA
>NW_008660139.1:18343-24852 GCF_000695815.1 Acanthisitta chloris
TTGGATGGTCATATGAGCAAAGACGAAGGTGTGAGACACATTTGTAGCATTAGGCTCAGACAGGGAAATGAGGAATAGGATTTAGCCTAAAGATGCTTCTGTAAAGCAATTAATCACAGCAGTCTGAACAGCCTTATGCTTCACTTATTAGTGCTATTTTTTTCTCTGTGTGTATTTTTTCCCTCTGAACACAGCAGGGTGGGGTAACACAGATCTTTATAAGGCAGTTTAGACATAAGTTGAACATAAAGCCTGTAAGAGCTGTCTCTGTGCTGAGCTGTGGTCTCAGAGTACTGAGGGGTGGATCATTTTGGATTTATCTGCTGAGAAAGCAAAGGCAGCTGAATTGCAGGTGTAAGTGAAGGCAGCATTTGGGCATTGCCAGGTGAAGCAGATCCAAGCAGGTTCCCAGAGCAGCTGCTGTCTGGGTGTAACCACTGGGAAAACCACAGTTCAAATGCAGCTGAGTTTGTCCTGCTTGTCAGCCTTTGTTTCCTCCCCTTCAGCCAGTTTCTTGGTGACCATTAAATAGAGTGACTGATGCCTCTTCCCTCCCTTGGATTTTGCATGGCCAGGTAGCATCCACACCACGTGTGTCCTGCAGTGTGTGTCTTGCAACGTGTGTCTGTTGTCTTCCCTGGGTTGTTAAGGTATTTCTCCTCCCACCTCCATCACTCCAAGCACCTGTGTTTTTCCATCCTTTCCAAGAGGGGTGTGGAGTCCCCTGAATTTAAGCCATAAGCAGCTTTTTGTGTATGTGCTTTCCCTGGTGCTTGCGAACAGCTCCAGCCGGAGCAGCATCTCCTGGCTCTCCTGAGCTTCCAGGGATGGAGCAGCCACAGCTTCTCTGGGCAGCCTGTGCCTCAGCACCTCACAGGGAAGACTTTCTTCTTTAAACCTCCTCCCTGGCAGTGTGAAGCCATTCCCCTTGTCCTGTCACTCCAGGCCCTTGTCAATAATCTCTCTCCATCTTTCTTGTTGTCTCCCATCAGGTACTGGAAGGCCATAATTAGGTGACCCCAAAGCTTCTCTTCTCCAGGCTGAACAATCCCAATTCTCTTCTAGGAGGAAAGGCTAGGAGATGTTCCATCCCTCTAATAAGAGGACTAGAAGAGATGTTCCATCCCTCTAATAAGAGGATGAAGAAATAAATGAAACTAGAAAAGCAATGCCTTCTTCCCTCCCTAATTCATGTCCATGAATGTGAATTTTCCTTGCCATGGAGCATGGCTCTGGTCCTGTGTGCAGGAAATGGGCTGCACAGCTTGCTGCAGGCAGGCACACTAATAGTCTAGGCCTCTGTAAGGCGTCTCAACTTGGGAATCTTAATTGCTAAGCACTTTTGAAATCCTTGCTGTAAACACTTAAGGGTTTTTGCTGTCAGAATGGATGGGCACCTGGCCAGTGGATTTCTGCTCTGCATCCTCCCTTTAACAGCAGGATCTTCAGAATTGCTGTGGAGTGTTGGGCTGCTCCCAGCTGTTATTTCGAGGATCAGCTGCTGGGTTGGCTGGGTCAGGAATGCTCAGGCAAACAGGAGCCTGGCAGGAGTCAGTGCCCTGCAGCCAGGCTGTCAGACCCAGTATTTCCAAGGTGGCACAGGATCCACCCAGTCTGGAATGTGGAGCTGTGTGCTCAGGCTTGCTGCTCTGCTCTGCCTGCCTTGACCAAGGCTTGTGGCTGGGGCTGGGCTCCTCTGGAGTTCATCTGCCCTCCTCTGTCAGCTCAGGGGTGCAGGATTACTTAGCTCAGCTCTAGGCAGAGCCCAGTGAAATCACCCAGGGCTGCAGGTTTGTGCCTCATGGCCCTGACAGGGCTGAGCTGACAGCTGAGAGTCTCCTCTGCCTGTGTCTGCCTGAGCCAGGGGAAGGAGGGCAGAGCAGAAAGAGTCACAGGCTGGATGAATTGTTCTGGCAGGGCCTGACCCTGATGTATTCAGATGTATCCAGGCATAGCTGAATGAAATGGAATGGTCTGGAGTTCTGTGATGATCTTTGCCTAAAGTAGGGTGAGGCTTTTTACAGTGCAAGTCTGACATTTAAGTCCTTGCTATATTTTTATCCAAGGCTTACTCCCCTCCTGCCTCCCAAACCTGAAGGTTGGATGGCCATGCAGGAGGTGTTTTATCCTCCCACAGAAAAGGAAACCATCCTGTTGGCTGTGTCCACAAAGATCCCAGGCAAAGGAGCTGTACCCTGAGCTGTTCACTGTGGAGGTCAGTAGAGAACATCAACCCCCAGAGTGTCTACAAAATCCATTGCAAGGAGTGTAGAGGCCTTGGGTGATTTCTGAGGGTTGCTTAGGATTTCTCCTTTTCTTTTCCCCCACTAGATGTCAAACCGTGTTTGTCACTAAGGTGGGAAAAAAGGCCTTTTTTTCCTCACAGACAGAGTCCTGCATGTGCACTGGTGGTTCTTGTTAGTTGTAAGGTAAAGGAAGACACTTGTGTTTCTCAGCCCTGGGGAGTAAATAGCAGAATGGCCATTTACAGGAGTTCCTCTTTTGGGATGACTTCAAGTGTTTTAGTGCAGTGATGCCATGAGATTGGAGCAGCTGGAGTTAGAGGGAACATGCAAGAGTTCAGTGGGCTGAAGTAGGAGGGGAGATTTGGCATCTGTCAAGGTCAGCATAGCAGCAGGAGACAGTCTGAGGAAAGAGCCAAGTAAAAAGAGCAGAAACTCCTGAAGCTCTGTCAGCAGTGGCAGATGATAGTTTAGGTGATGAGGCTGGAGCAGGCTCAGCCTGACAGGAGGGACTGTCACACCCAGTCAGTGGGTTTGCACTTCACATCTAGAATACAAAGAGTTGCAATCAAAGAGTGAATGTCTAACTGGTAGTAGCCTAGACAGCTCAGCAGAGTTCAGTTTCGGGGAAGAAGATTATCCTCACTCAGTGTAGATGTGTAATGTAGATGTGTGTTGGGGAGGCACTGGCACAGGCTGGAGCTGCCTCATCCCTGGGAGTGTCCCAGGCCAGGTTGGATGGGGCTTGGAGCAACCTGGGCTGGTGGGAGGTGTCCCTGCCCATGGCAGAGGGTGGAAGTGGATGAGCTTTAAGGTCATTTCCAATCCAAACCATTCCACGATAACTTCTTTCTCCAGCATGGTCCTGGCTGGGGTGTCTGTCATGCCCAGGTGAGAGCAGCTCAAGGGACACCTGGCAGCATGGCCAAGTGTTGGCCCACACAACAGGAGCAAAGCTGGGCAGCAGCCCAGTTATCCCACCAGCCTGCAGCTGTCCTGGAGGGGAGAAGGTCCCTCAGTGTGTCTGGAGCATCATGCAGAAGAGCTGGTCTGTGGTGGGGGAAAGGGCCCAGGCTGGTGTGATAAGTGCATGAGAATGATCATAAGCTGAGCCCTTTTGGATAATTGATTAATTACTCTCATTTTATTAAGCAATGTATTAAGTAGGGTTCAGTGCACTAAAAACTCATTAACTAGGGCAATCAGGGACAAGCACAACGAGCACATGCAATTTGATTTTCACAAGGCTTGCAAAACACCCTCAAGTATACAAAAAACCCCTTTGAAGTCCCAAGTCATCACATCCTGCAACTTGGAAGAGCAGCACAGCTAAACGGCTCCACCTAGTCCTGGGTGCCCTGCAGAAGGGCTCTGCAACTTACTGGGACTTCTGCTTTGACATCATTAGGGTCAAAATTAAAGATGCTTGTAAACATTGCTTCACAGCTGTGTACCTGAAGAGAGCTGTGAAAAGAGCTTGGAGGCTTCTCCACAGCTGATTGAGCCTGTGTCCTGCATGGGAAGGAGCAGGAGTTAGAGTGAGTCCAGAGGAGATGATTGGAGGGATGGAACACCTCTCTTATGAGGAAAGGCTGAGAGAATTGGGGTTGTGCAGCTTGGGGAAGAGAAAGCTTTGGGGTAACCTAATTGGAGCCACCTGGGCTAGTGGAAGGTGTCCCTGCCCAAGGAACACGATGCTCTTTAAGGTCCTTTCCAACCCAAGCCCTTCTGTGATTCCATGATGTACCAAATGACCATGAGTCCATAGTTCCTGCCTGGCTTGGAACCAAGTCCTGCCACACTGAATTTGGATTGGAGGTTCTGATGGGTAACACCAGAGTAGACAAATCCCTAAGAAAGCCACAGCATTCCACATCCTCCCAGCACTTTTTAGCATACTGCCTGATGCAGCACAGACAAAATGGGGTATTAAGTCCTCTTGGCAAACCTTTGGCAGTACTGTCAATAACTGAATTTGCAGTCTGTTGTCAGCCTTGGCTGTTTTGTGGACACTGGAGCCACTTCAGTTCCCCTGATGGAGCTCCTAACGAAGCTGCAGTTGATTTTCCTGCACAGGATGCCTCAGTGGCTGTTTCCCGTGGCCTCGTGAACATCAGTGCTGTGCAGTGGAGAACCATTGACTTAATGCAGTGCTGAAAGGTAATTTTGCTGTTAGGGTGATGGATGCAGCACAGGAACAAGGGCAGAAAATGGTGTCTATTTATAGGCCTCTCATCGAGACATATGAACTATAGAATGAAGCATTTCCTCAGCGACAGAGCTCGTGTGAGAAGTGCTGGCAGCTTGGACCACGGGCTGTGCTGGGTGCAGGGAGGCAGCAAAGAAGGAGACAGCAATTATGAGGAAGGCAAAATCTGCTGACAAATTGGCTGTTTCCTTGTTTCCTTTCAGTTAGGACTGACAAATGGTTGAATTCATATTCCTTCCCTACATTAAAACCCAGCGTGGCCAACTGCCTGGAGATCCATCTCTGCATCTCGCAGCTCATGTTTGTTGTAATTCATTTTCTCTTGAAAGGTTCCAAGTGAATTTTGCTTTTGGTTCTAGTCTGTTAGGTCGCTGCAATGTGGAGTTTGCAGGAAACCTAGTTGGAAGGATTACAGTGCAATTAAAATTCCTTGTCCTTTTTCTTTTCCCTTTCTGGCACTCCTGTGTGAGGAGTGGGTTGTTTCTGTCTGGAAGATCCAATTAAGCTACAGCACTGAGAGTAGTTGGAGGTGGCCTTTGCAGTTCAGTATAGGTGGAGCAGGAGAGCTGCATGATACCTCATTTATTTCACGTTCTTAAATAATTTTCACTTGATGTGACAATTAGAAATGTAATACACATAGATAGGAATGATCCTTTAAGAGTCATATTGGTTTGCAGTGCTGAAAATGTGGCCTGTACTTTCCAAAAATGAGATTAACCGAGTCTAACTTGCTTTCTCAGACCTTTCTCAGTTAAGTATTAACACTTTAGTGGGCTCTGATTCAATTCTCCCAGACAGTGCTGAAAAAATAGATGTTATTTATAACTGTGTAATAGTGGATACAGAAAATAGCTAATTTCCAGGAGCAGGAAGATAGTGAACAGAACCAGCAGGCATTGTGTTCCTTGGATTTGGCTGAGTTTTCTGCTTTAGATTTACCCACTGACACATGGAAGGATTTTTGTCGGTGTATCTGTTTCTCCAAAGCAGCCCCTGATGAATCTCTCTGTGTAATTTTGGTCTGTGTTGATGAGTGTGTTCAGCACCCTTAATCCAAGCTGCTGTGAGTACATGTGCCAAACACTCCTCACCCTTTGTAGCCTTCAAATCTGACAATCTCTTCGGAGCGGGTTGAAAAATCCTGCCGTTCCCTCTGTGGAAAATGGGTACAAAGGGATTTCCTCCCTGCCTTGCCTTTGGGCTGGGGAGGTTTAGGCTTTGGGCACAGGCAGCACCAGTGGTGCCCCAGTTTCAGTGGTGACTGACAGCAGAGTGGGTGCCAAGCTCCAGCTCCTCAGAAGGCTGAGCCTGGTTTGCTCTGAAATCTACTTTGGGGCTCAACTCCTGCAGCACAGTGTCTGCTGCTGCTGCTGAGTGTGTTTCTGCTTGCTCAGATCCACACAGGGCCTCCCACACGTGCACATCTGACTGCATTTCCCTTAGGTTTGGTATTCGTTTTCTGCACTCTTTCAAGTCCAGCTGAGAGTGAAAATGCCTCAGTAGTAGGAAAACCAGGACAAATCCAAGGCGAAGGCAGATTTCGGCAGAGCTTGCAGAGGCCTAGGCTTGGTGATGGGTAACCAAGGCAACCAGGGCTCTGTTGAAATCTGCTTGCTGCAGCCCCAGTTTGGTGTTTGGTCAGCGTTTGAAAACCTGGGCAGGACAAAGTAAGGTGTGTGAGGCCAACAAAGGCTTCCAGGCAGGCGTGGGCACTGCGCAGTGGGTCAGCTCACCTGGGGAGGAGTGGGCACTGCAGGTGGGCACTGCCTCACAAACCCTTCCTCAGGCTGGCTCTGCAGCTCAGGAAATGGAAATACAGGCTGCAAGGACAAGGGCTTTGTAAAAGTGGCCACAGTCTGCTCTGGCTTGGAAGGGTAAGTCTGTGGCAGAACTCAGACTGTGACTGTTGTAACATAGGGTGCAAATGTAGCCCCAAGACCTCACTGGGTCATGGAATGTTTGGGGTTGGGATGGAGCTTAGAGATGATCCAGTCCCAAGCCATGCACTGGGCAGGGACACCTCCCAGCAGAGCAGCGTGCTACAGGCTACTCCA